>NC_072740.1:75152994-75319406 GCF_026930045.1 Uloborus diversus
AAATAAAATTCATAAGTATTCAAATTTCTAAGTTTACATTATTTTATTAATTAAAATTTAATCAAAAATTTCATAATGGCAAAGTTTTGCAGCATACAGAAATAATTTTGAAGTAATTCATTACATGTATTTGCTTTATGTTATATAATTTACTATATAATAGTATGTTAATTACAATTAATGTTCAATTTTTTAAAGTTTTATATACAAAGCTAATTAGTTGCTGTGCACTCTTCGTCGGTCCTGAACAAAATTGAATAAATTGTTGAGAGGGCAAATGATGCATGTTAATTTCAGCAAGTTTTTTTTTACAATACATTACTTGTCTCCTTCACATCATATGTTTATGTAAAACTTACCTCAATTAATTTTTAGAGGAAAATTGAAAATTGAATTCCAGTAAATTCGCTATTTCTTATGTGCTTATACATTAATTCTTGTTTTTTTTTTTTTTTTTTTTTTTTTCTGTGACTGTCCCTTAAACAGAGTATCCCTTAATTAGAGGTAAATACATGGAAGTCTCTATTCAAAGGGACTGGGACCAGAAAAAATGTCCCTTAAATAGAGGTGTCCCTTATTCGGAGGTGTCCCTTAATGGAGGTTCTACTGTATTTTTATAATGCTATTATGATTTAAGTTCCTTAAATATGGTTAAGGTCTTAAAAAGTACTTTCAATTACTTTTATTGGTTAAAATACTGATTTAATTGAATTATTACAAAATAATGTCACGCAAAATCTTCTGCATTTTTCCTTCTTCTTCTGCACTTTTCTCTTGAACTTTCTGCGTTTTTGGAAAGTGAGGGTGGATAAATACTTTTCGTTTTGATTTGAATTTTTTGGGCGATTTCTTTTAAGTCAGTTAAGAAAATTATTTAATCACCTTTTTAAGCTGTCTTTATGCGTAAAAGTTGACGTCGTTTCTTCTTTATTACTTTATCCTTTTTTAATATCTCCACATTTATTTTAGCTTCGATCATTTAATTGACTCTTTGATGTTATGCCTCTGGGTCTATTCACGAGAGCGATTAGGTTTTGATCTTGTATTTGAACTCATATGATTATAATGCAGATTTTATATCAAATGTGACATGCACAAAATATATTCTAGTCTCCCTCGTTTCTTGACATGGACTAACATCAACATAGACATCTTTTTCACTTCAGACTTCATTGTTGCGCAATGAGGAAATCATGTTTATCTGGGAAAATGTAATTCACCATGGAAGTTATTTATTCCATAATTCCAGAATAAATACAAGCCAATCAGAAAGCGATTAGCTACACAGGGGAATCTTAACTAAATTTGATAGAACCAGTAACATAAGCAGGAACTCTCCAAGAAAAAAAATCTGTCTCCAGCTTATTTGTTAAACCAAGATGAGGAAACATTATTCCTCGTCTTCCTAGTAATTGCATTTAGATGAGAAATAATGTTTTCATCATCTACCTATTAGTTGCATTTCGTCCTGAAAAGAGGTCATCTTCCAGGTCATCCCAAGCAATTGTGGAATCTACGGGACTCAACGGGCGGACAATTTAGCCAAAAATGCATCGGTCTTGCAACCATCTTTCCATCCAGTTCTTCTTCGAAATACCAGGAAACTTCTTGCAAGCAAAATCAGGCTTGGCACAATTGCTGCTCTTAGGAACATGGTTGATGGAAAATCCTGGGCTTGCCTTCTTGATGGCCAGCAGCGCTCTCGTCTTTCCATACTTCCCAGAGCTGAGGGAGACGCTTGTTTTAGAACGATTAATGGACATGACTATCTGCAGTCCCATTTGCGTAAAATTAATCTGGCCGATTCACCTCTTTGTTTCCTTTGTAACACCTCTCCTATGACAGGGGAGCATCTCTTTAGTTGCTTAAAATACACCGCCAGCTCAGTTATTCCATCCGAGGACTGCAGTTTCGTGCTTTTTAGCACTCATCAGCCCGGAATAGGAATCACATGAGCTGGAGGCGAAAAATCTTATAGTAGAGGGGCTATGGTAGAAAATATAGCCGAAAACTGCATTTTGTGATAAAATCATGAAACTTGGCATGCATGTAGACAATGTACTAACAAACATTTTTGGAAGGGGAAGCAATTCAAAATCCCCCCCAAAACCCCCCTGGCAGCCATTTTTGGTCAAAAATCCAAAACTACTTTTCTTTTTTATTTTTTGAAAAATACCCACTGTATCTTCTTTTGGGAGTTCTATTATGCTTACTAAAGCGTAAAAAGTCATCAAAATATCTCTAAACCTCCTAATTTTAAAATGAATTTTTAAAACTTGATTTTTTGAAACAAAACTTTAAGTAATCAAAGTCTTTAACATTTCTTGAGGGGTCGTTTGAGAAATGTTTTTTTATGCATTTTAAAGCACTATGTTAAGGAAAATCAATTCATTTGCAGTAGAATCCAATAATCCGAACCCCAGAAATCATTCATAATTTTATCACAATTTGCAGTTTTTTCCCCCGTAGCCCCCCGACTATTAAGGGAGCCAAGAGAGCCAAACAAACTGGTAGCTAATGCAAAGTTAGCAAACCAGCTGATTTTTCACCTCCAGCTCATGTGATTCCTATTCCGGGCTGATGAGTGCTAAAAAGCACGAAATTGCAGTCCTCGGATGGAATAACTGAGCTGGCTGTGTATTTTAAGTATTTGCCTTAGCCCTGGCTTTAGGGCGGTAACTTACTACAAAATATCTCTTTAGTTTCTCCTCTCTTTTTGACGCTCCAGTAATGACTTTCGAGCCCTCACGCCCTCTGTAGCCATTTCAGTTATGTACTGAATTGCAAGACGCCTCATGTCTGAAAAGACGATGGGGGGCGTAATTTAAAAAAAAAGTAATTGCATTTAGAAATGCTATCTACTTAAAAATGTTTCTTAATAAAAGTATAAAATCTCTCTGAACTTGCTTTTTTTTTTTTTTTTTTTTAAGTTTTCATCAAATTGTTTCAGTTTCTTGTAAATAAAAACAAGAATAATGTGATATAAAGACTGTCTATTATAGATGTCTGAACTACTTGTATTCAATGGCAGCTTTCAAGACCAGTTTTCCATTCCGCAATGATCTTCACGTTGAAATTACTAATGCATTGAAGGTATTGATTGATCATTAATTATCTTCTTACAAGTATTTCTTTTGATGTTAACATGATGTGTTCCATTTATTTGAAACAAGTGCTTAACAAAACACTTAAAGGATATAGTGATAAATGTTAAGTAAATATACGTTTGTAAAGTAAAAGCTAGTGCAGCATTCAAGATCGCTTCAATGACTATATGAGGTAAATGTTTATCAAGTATGATGTTTCCTATTTGTGTTAAATATTGACTAATAAATTGAAAATTTATTTTTATTATCATTAATATCATATTTATGATAAATCTTTGTAAAAATATTTTTTTTCATTTTTATTAAAAGTGCAAATTGATGCAAAATCTGATTTCGTTTTCAATAAGAATTTTTTGTAAATCTGTCTTAAAGCTCTGCTGATGACAACTCATTTCAACTTATCGGTCACAATAGTTAAATATTTGGCTGAGCATTTAAAAAAAATTCTCCATTTTCAAATTCATAAAAAATCCCATTAACGAGTTAGAAACTTTAGCGCTTCTACGAACATTTAATTAAGCAATGAGATTTCTTTATATGATCTTTTTATAAACTTCATTGCGCTTAAAAGTATTTTTTTAAAGAAATGTTCCTCAATATTTTTGGATTTTACATTTGCCTAATTAGTGCCTATTTTTAGAAAGGAACATTAGAATGGATGCGTGATACTAAGTATCGTGTTCGGAAAGAAATGGTAAGTATACTTCTTAAACTCTTCTGTTAATGATATTATGACTAGTATGACTTCTTAGTTTTCGGCATTAATAAATATTTTAACTAACAAAATGCCATTGACATATAATAAATATTACTTACCCTTAAATCAGTAGTCTTCAACCGGAGGTACACGTATCCTAGAGGTACGTGAGTAACGACCGAAAAGTATGTTTATTAAAATCGATAATGCTAAAATTTGTGTCAAAAGTTTAGGTAATATTGTGTGATCCTTCTCTGAAACAAAAGTGTTAAAATACTTTGTAAATTAACTTCTGGACCGGTGTTGAGAACGAACACAAAGAACTAGCAGACAAACATACGACCGCTTACTTAAATTGAAAAGGGAGTTTTGAGTTGAACTTACCCGTAAAACATGTATAGAAAAAGCATAATGTTGATGAGGATTTTCGGCAATGTTTGACCTAGCTGAAGCCAAACATTGATGAACATTGCAGAAAAAAAAGGAATTAAAAAAAAATTAATTTGAATTTCGACATCTTGAATTCAAATTATGTTTTTCGCAATCACGAATGTGTGTATGTAGGCATGTGTGTTTGTGTGTGTGGGGGGGGGGGTGCTTGTGTGTACGGGTTATGTGTATGTGTATTTGTGTCTGTGTGCTGGCATAAGTGTGTGGGTAGTTGTGTGTATGAATGTGTGTGTGGGGGGATGTGTATGTGTGTGTAGGCATATGTGTTTGTGTCTGTGTGCAGCCATGAATGTGTGGGTAGTTGTGTGTATGTGTGTGTGTATGTGCTTGTGTGTGTATGTGTTTGTGTGTGTAGGTGTATGTGTGTATAGGTGTATGT
Source organism: Uloborus diversus (assembly GCF_026930045.1). Lineage (NCBI taxonomy): Eukaryota > Metazoa > Arthropoda > Arachnida > Araneae > Uloboridae > Uloborus > Uloborus diversus. Next base: position 75,157,628 of record NC_072740.1, read on the forward strand.
GTGTATGTGTTTGTGTGTGTGTGTATGTGCGCGTGTGCGTGTGTAGTTGTGTATGTATGCGCGTGTGTGTAGGACATGGATGCCACCTGGAGACGGCTTTCGCTATAGGAGCAGCATCGTGAGGAGCCAGCCGGTCCGAGACCCACGTGATAACAGGCCAGACAACTCCCCTCCCCCCCGCTTCGTTACGCCACCAGTAGTCGATCTTTGAACTTGGCGCGAAACTTAAAAACAGTGCAGTTTACCAGTAGTGTTGCTTGCTCTGGTTGATATAGATGAAATAGGAAATATGTAACTTCGGATGCACATTTTTGAATACAATTCTGTTGGATTTATCTCTTCCTTCCCACGTACCGGAATGTAGAGGCAATTAAAAAATATATGTATAATATAAGTCTTAAGTGTCTGCTGAGTGAAAAGTGAGTCAGCGAGTTCCGCTGCCGAACAACCTGCATGTAAAGCAAAAAGCTGGGCGCCTCATGGAATAAATTTTAAAGTTCGGAGGTAAGTACTCTTTTCTCAGATAAACAAATTTACATTTTATGCAGTTAAGATTTCTTAAGTTTTCCTCCATTACACAAACAATTGTCAGTTTCCTTTCCGATATCTTTGTCTGTAATTTGTAATTTCAGCATACTGCTTTAATATTTGAAACGGTTAACTTGCAACTTTTTATTTCTTTATTTTTTCAACTTTGAACACGCATTTATTCGAAATGGATTTTCCAAACTAACAATATACATATGTCAAAATTTTCTGCGAATATACTTGTTGCTATCAGAAGCAACGTAACTTGGTGTTGATATTCAGTTAATATGTAAACAAGTTTATTGAAACAGGCTTTTAACTGAACTAATCTTATATTTTCCGTTTCGATTAAATTGTTTCATACGCTAGCATGTGTTATTTTGATCAAAAAACATTCCTTGATGGGTTTCCGTAGTTCTGAGATAAAAGATTAGATTTGAACGCCGGAGGTCGTGGGTTCGATACTTAAACATTTCCCCCCAACTACGCCCCTGCAATGTTATTCAAACAAGCTGGTTCTGTGCGTAAATTAAAAAATATATATATGGTTTTTTTTTTCACTGTTGTCTTTAGGTTTTATGATATTTATGCACACATTGTGGTTAAGTTAACGGTATTCATAATTTCTGGGCTTGCGAAAGATTAATTTTGAGCAGTGGATACACAACGTGTTTTTGCCAAATGCTCTATGCTTGTTTGTTTATGCTTAAAAAGGGCAAAATGTCTTGAACTACATATTTTTTGAACTCCTTGGGTTTTCTGTTAATAAGCTTTCAGGAACTCTGAAACTGTAACATAAATTGAATTAAAGGGCTGTCTATAAAGTATGTTACAAACTTTTGAACAAATCCCCCCCCCCTCCTTGTTACATGTAACGCTGTTCAACATGAGCATATTGTTATAAACAACGCGTGATGTCACACTTCTTGTTATCCCCTCCCTTCCCCCTGTCACAAAACTGTCACATTGATTTCCTAAAAGAGCATACTTAGCAAAATGTTGATCTAAATTTAACATATATGAGGTTTTAAGTATTAAAGAAAGTTGTTAAAATGGTCATTCTATGAAAAGTTTTTTGAAAAAGATTACTTTGTCATCAATTAATGCTTTTTAAAATAATTTTTCAAAAGCCTAAAATGATGAACAATTAAAGCCCCCCCCCCCCCACACACACACAAGAATCATTAGCAGCAGAAAAAGCTAAAAATGGGAAAGTAGCCGAATTCCAAAAAAAAAAAGTCTGTTTAGATATTGAATACATTTTTTGATATACAACATACAGTATTCATGATGTATCATTCATTCTTTAATTAACGTTTTTCAAGTTGAATTCCTGTGTAATTTTTTGAGAGTGCCCACCGAAGGGGGGGCGGGCGGAATCATAGTCTCATAGTAATGATAGCTTTTCAACGGCTATAGTTATAAATAACTGTGCCCTTGAAATTTTAAGGGAGATGGAGATGTTTTGGTTTTTTTTTTTTTTTTTTGAAGGTTTCATAATTGAAGGGGGTAGGGCACCGTCTACTTTGGGGATGGCACCCAAGCATTCACGTCTTTTTAAAAGCATAAATTTGCTCAGCTAAGTTAACATTAATAATCTGGTATTATGTACTTTAATTTGATGTTATGTCTTTGAAACATATTGCAGTCCTGTTTCCCGTTTACTTAAGTAAAAATGTTTATTTATTTTTTAAAATTTCATTTAATTCTTATTCAAATACAATAGTAATATTATTTTTTGTTTTGATGTAATTGTAAAATGAAAGTTCATTTATTTATTTGAATACTTCTTAAGACTTAATGTTTCAATACAATATACGAGTACTTAAAATGCGATTAGTTAAAAAACAATTTCTAATGAAAAATAAAACTGTGTTTATTTATCACTTTGTTTTAACATGATTGTAAAATAAAATCGTGTTTAGTTATTTGAATACTTTGTAAGACTATGAATTAAGCTCAGTGTATTTTTTAATGTATGATTATCGGTTCCTTTTTATGTTTTCAAATGAAAAAGTAGAACTTGTAATGCTACTTGAATAACAGAAGACAATAATAAATAAACCAAATAGTTTTATTTAACCAAAATATTAATCGAAGTGCTCCCTTCCCAATATCATTGTGGATCGACAAACGATGACGTCATTTGCTAGTTGGATGGCCTTCCTATCTCGAAGGCCTCGGCCGGTCCACGGTGATGGTGCGGAGGGTGGCGGTGGGAAAATAAAATGATAGGACATCAAAAACAGTCAAATGAAAGCAATAGTGATTGCTCAAAAAATTAATTTGAATTTTGACCTTTTGAATTCAAATTATGTTTTTCGCAATCACGAGTATGTGTGTGTGTGTATGTAGGCGTGTGTGTTTATGTGTGTGGAGGGGTATGTGTGTTTGTGTGTGGGGGAAATGTGTATGTGTGTGTGTATGTGTAGGAGTATGTATGTATGCGTGTTTGTGTGTGTGTATGTGTTTGTGTATGTGTGTAGGTGTATGTATATGTGTGTATGTGTTTTGTGTGTGTGTACATGCGTGTATGTATGCGTGTAAGTGTAGAATATGGACGCAACCTGGAGGCGGTTTTCGTTATAGGAGTAGTATCGTGAGGAGCCGGTCGACGGTGATGCTGAAGAGGGTGCTGGCGGGAAATTAAAATGATAGCACATCAAAACAGTCAAATGAAAGCAATAAGCAATCGTGAATGCTCAAAAAAAAAAAACACCAAGTGCATCGTTACCATTAATTATTCCTCAAAAGTTCTTTAATAAAACGCATAGATATTATTGGAATGACAATAGAATTTGTCATGCGCACTGCATATACATGCATATTATATATATATATATATATATATATATATATATATATATATATATATATATATATATATATATATATATATATATATATAATATATATATATATATATATATATATATATATATACGAATATTACAAGTAAATATTAAAGATTTTCGAATTAAAAAAATGTTCCTTTCTTTTCAATCGGCATCGTCAGTCATTAAAACACGATTAACTATTATGAAAAGTATTTTTCAAAAAATTATATATTTTTGTGCTGCATTTAATACCAGTTCATTAACGTTTTGGCAGAGCGGAAGGCCACCGATTAGATACCTTATTAGATTTATAGAAGTCTTAAGCTTGGATATGCATAAGGCCACCACACATTATCTGCATTTGTTTGAAAAGTAAGTTATATTTTTACAGTTTGAAATACTATAAAAATTCATTTTTAGTAATTTAAAAAAATGGTATTGTTATTATAATTATATTTAATGATTCAGTAATGTGAGAAGATAAGTAAAATTAAAGCAGTAATAAAGTTTTTGATGTGTTATGTGTCCCTTTTCCTAGGAACGCAATTCTTAAATCGATAGTAAGATTTTTAAAAACAACCATTGAAATTTATGAAATACACCGCCAACTAGTCATTTCAGCCGAAGACTGCAGTTTCGTGCTTATTAGCACTCATCAGCCCGGCATAGGAAAGTGACTGAGCTGGAGATGAAAAACATCTTAAGGAAGCAAAGAGTGCCAAACAAACTGGTAGCTAATATAGAATTAGCTCAGACCAGAAAACTGCAGTCCTCGGCTGGAAATGACTGAGCTGGCGGTGTATTTCATGTATTTCTGCCTTATCCCTGGCTAATGGGCTGTAACTTACTGAACATTGAAATTATTCATTTTTTATTGTAATAGTCTATCGTTTGTTGTTTCATAGAATAACTAGTTATATTTCAAATAAAGGCTAAGTAAAGCTGAAAATTTTCACCTATTATGTAGGGGAATGTGGGGCAAAGTGAAATGGTTAAGATGACTGAGTTTTTTCAAACTGAACAAATTGGAAATTTGTTTCGAAAATTACAGTACATAAAGAAAGAACATTGTATTTTATGATAAAACTTGTGTTGAAACAGTATTTTTTATTTTTGGCAGTAAATTTGAGTCTTCAAGAAAAGGTGGAAAAATTTCACTTTTTTTCCCTATGGGGCAAAATGAAAAATAAAATATTTTTCTAATGAAATATTTTCTATTTGATTATAAAACATATTTTTGATCAAAAGAATCGGTAAATAAAAGGTTGAATGAATAAATGGAAATATAATAAAACAAAAAACGAATAACTAAACTAATCAATCAATTAATGAATGAAGAAAAATAAATGAGCGAGTAAAGGAATGAATGAAGAAGAAAATAAGTGAATGAATGAATAAATATAAGTGGCTTACTAAATGAATGAATGCAAATGAATCAATTAATAAATGAAGACGTAAGTGATTTATATTAAATGATTGAGTGAGTAAATGAAACAAACTATTTCACTTTGCCCCATCCACTTTGCCCCGTGTGTACTTTACTAATTGTACAATTTATTTAAAATACAAATAAGCTCAATATTAACTACATTTTTGCTGCATTGAATATTAGGAGGTCTCAATCAATATTAAAAATGTTAGTAACAAGTATTTTATCATTTTATGGTAACAAAAATAATTTTTGATTTACAACAAAATATTACAATATGAGTATCAATTTTTTAAAGTTGCCTGTATTACCAAATGCTTTCATCTTCGGCGGTATTTTTTTCCCTGACTGAAATAGACCACATATGGTACTATATAGTTAAAATAATACCAGATAGGTGGAGCTAAAAGCATTGCAAATATTTCACCATTTCACTTTGCCCCATGTTCCCCTACTTTGATTGATTTTTATAGTTATTTCATAAAATATAACTAGTAATTCTGTGAAATAATTGAATTATACAAGCGGTAACACCCTTAAATATAATTATTAGTATTACCGTATTTCAGTTCAAACCCCAACAGGTTAGCACACCGCCATAAAATCAAAAACTAAAAATTTGCACTTGTGCCTCTTAATCTACAGTATTGAACTAGATGACAACGAAAATTTCGAAGTTTTTGCTGTAAAATTTACTACACAATATTTTTCACAATAAAATATCTTCAAATCTTGTTGAAAAGAAATTTGGAAAACTTGTATTTTTGATAAATCTCTTTATATAATGACTTTTTAGTTTCCATTTGCGATTTTCAAACTTGTTCATTTATAAGATTGTTTATTTAACATTAAAAAGTAACTACACAACATATACATTGACAGAGGGACAATAATATGATGTTGTACCTATTCAAAAGTTTTGGACAAATAGTCCTTTAAAGTCAAATTTCAAATTCGAATACAAGAATGCTTAAATTTTAACCTTTAGATGTAGCAAATTATACAATAAATTGGTGTCTTTTTATACAATTATTTTTTTGTTTTTTTCCCCCCAGAGAAACAACATAAATTCAAAACACATTCCCTATACAAAAATTGTAAAAACAGCCCTCACTTAAGCTTTAACAAACTTTACCTGTAAATGTTATACGTAGTTGTGAAATGTAAAGTGTGTCACTAAAAACTGCAAAGGACTATGGAAGGAAGAGATGCTTTCATTAAAGCAAAGCTACAATTGAAATAAAAGCAGTGAAATTCCAAAATTCAACTCGAAAAAGGCTTTAATTATGCAATAAAAGCCTTTAAACAGTGTAGAAAAAAGTTCTGTTGGGAGAGCGGGCAGAAATTTTCCTTACATCCAACCCCTTCTTTAGTGATTTCCGGGCTGTTTTACTTTGTGCTGCTCTGTTTGCTTTGCGTTTAAAACCAAAGTTTTCTAACAGTATATTTCTAATTTTAAAATTTATAAACAATAATTAGTTATTTGTATTACAGCAAGCACCTAAATATGTATAATATATGACTAACTATACAATTAGTTCAGATAAATACGGTGAAAACAGTATTTTAACGTTTTTAAAAAATGTATTAAAACGTTAAAAATCAACTAGTCCACAACGCGTTTCAATTTTTTTTACTATGTGCACTTCGTTTTACTAGCGCCATCTTTTTCACATTACCCGTCACTAAAATTAGAAAAAAAAAATATTTTTTTTTTTTTTTTTGGCCTACCATAATGTGCAGGCGGGTTATTTAAAACTATGTTTTAGTATGTATTTGATATTATTTAGTTTACTTTAGTACATAGAGTCTTACTTGATTTTTTTCTATGAAATTTGATCCAAAACCATTTTTTTAGTTAATAATGGCCATATTTACAAACTATGGGGCACGCACCACTTAAATGAGAATGAACCGAATTTGTTTCTGCTATTAGATTTATACGCGATGTAAAAAAAACTGAGTGAGTGAGATGTTAGAAAACACGAAGTTGAAAAATAAAGACCACTCTACTATCAGCTTTTCGTCAAAGTTCTTTAGGTAATTTTGTGCACGGAATATTTATTCTATGTCTAAAAAGCTTGTTATAAAATCAGTTTTTCTATCGACATCGGAATTGTACATAAAATATCCCCTGATATCTCTGTATTAAAGTTGTAATTGGGTTTCAACCAATAATCTACTTTCCACTAGATTTGGCAAACAAAATTTTAGCTATGCCATGATTACACTTAGCTGACTTCCACATAAGATTAGCAAGTGTTTCTGATAAACACACACAAATGATATTTACAAAAGGATTTGGTGCGCAGAAAAAACAAATAGCTATGCATAACAACAACCATTTAGATAAACGTGAGCTATTTCAAGTCCGATAGCTGTGAAATGAAGTGACACATGAATTACCATTGGTTTCAATTTTTCAGCTTGAAAATATTATGAAAAACAACCTTTTTTTTTTCAGTTTCTTAGTTTCATATGTTTACTAACTATGTCTTAATATTAGTTTTTTTCCCCATTCTTACAGTGTTCGAGTGAATTATCCGGCGCTTATGTTTAAACTGCTGGAGAAACAGGTAACTGGTTTTTTTTTTTTTTTTTAATTTAATTTTTTTTTATTTTAACATTAAGCAGACTTTATCTGTTAAAAAAATCACTTCAAGAAGTTATGAAATCGGCACAAATTCTTAAAGCGGACAATTACATAAGTAGAACTGCTTTAGCCTTTTTGATTGTACCAACGATTCATTTGGAAAGGCCACTTCGTCACGCAGTTTTTTAAATTTATTTTACCTTTTCTTTATTTACTATTTACTTATTTATTTGAGCAATGACGTCACTTATTAAGTTCACTTTTGCATAGCATGGCGTTAGATTTAATTGCTTTGTGATTGGTAGATAACAAATCACATGATCCATTGCTTTTAAGTAACGAGTAGATCTTAGGTAAGATGATGCCGTTTCGGGACGGTGGAATTTGAAGACCTAGTATTATTCCCTTAATATATGCTACACCAAATTAACGTTAAACGCTTAGATAGGTGATCACGAATGATTATCCCTTTAAATCAAATAGAGCTTAAGAATTGCTTAAACCAAAATACAGTAATTCAAAAAATGTGTTTCATTTTTTCAGATTTAGTACTTTGACTGCCATGCTATCATATGGGATAGCCACTGATGTGTCCGTTGGGACACTTATCATCAGCTATGATAAATCGTGTCCCAACGGATATTCTGTGAGCATTTGCAATTCCGGCTTAGCTATCAAAGTGTTAAAGCAAATAGTTTTTGTTTTCAGTACTAAAAAATATAATAACGGTATTTTTTATTTTGAATTTTTCAATTGCGCTAATTTCTTACATCGTAGATATTTTTTTATGATTATTTGATATATTACAGCATAATTTAAAAATATTATTGCTTATTTGTGTTCGTTTTGAATCATATTCAGTACAAATAAAAATTCTGGAAAGGTTGGCTGAAATTTATATAAGAATTATAAATTCTGGATCATAATCTTAAAAAAATTTTTTAAAACTTTTAAAATCTGTCAAAAATCTGTGAAAACTTAAATTTGTCAGAAATGAATTCAATTTTTATTTTCTTTCCTTTCAGCTTTTTTTAAATATTAATTTAAATAAAAAGTTATAGCAACACATTTCTACATGGTGTCCTCTAATTTTAATTACTTTTTACATCAAAAATAAAGGTGTTGCTGCTGATGAAATGTTGGTTTAGAAATAGTCTTCAAACAATAATTTCTGTTTGGAAACGGATTTTACAAATAGCTAATATTATTTCTTGGACATTCTACGCTATTAGAGATGATCGACTATTTAAAATAAGGTTTACGTTTGGTACCAAATAAACTTCTTAAGAGGTTTCTTCATCTTTAAGACTATGCAGTAAAAATATTAAAAAGATGGAAAGAAAACCTTTTTTTAAAAAAAAGGAAAGAGAAAATGAAATAAAAAATAATTAGTCAAAGAGTTTTAAAATTATTTCTCAGACAATGAAAAGACAATGATTGCTTGTAATATCAATAAAATCGACTTTATTTGACTGATAATTTCATATCGTTCATAACTGAATGTGGTTTTGGGCACGTAGGAAGCAACTGGTACATCATTTGTGAAAGAAACATGTGACGAACGATTAATTTCATGAAATATGCTTGTGAACTGGCCACCTCGGTTGGCAGGTTCGACGATTCTAGATAGTTTTTAATGGGGCTAAGCAGTGAGAAGCAAAAGGATGCAATGACAAAATAAAAAAATTGGAATATAACCAGTACAAGTGGTAGGAGAACCCCTCCTTTGTCTTGGGGCAAGATATAGTACTAATAGCTTTGGTAGCAGCATGACTTATAAAACAAAATTCAATGAAAGCCTACCGAGCCTCGCAACTTTAAACACGTTTTACCCAGAACTTGAAAACGTCCTCTTTGTCCCTTTGATTCTCAGTACCTCATATGAAGCCACATTTCCACCATTGTAAACCAGAAATAAATGAGCATTTGGAAGGCAGCATTAGGTGTGCTATTGCCGACATACATCCTGATTTTCTGAGAAAAGTGTATGAAAATTAGACTTTTAGATAACGTCATATACTGGTGGCCCTCGTGACCCACGTGTAGGAAGTCATATTCAAACAATAATGCCATAGAAGTAACTGTGAAATAAGGAAAATTTTATAGATATTAGTACCGTTGTTTTTTTTTTTATTTGAACTTAAAAGTCTATTTTAAAAAAGAAGACAACAAGTGTGCTTATGTTTTGTCTTAGCTTTAAGTTGGTAAAAGTATTTTCAACTTTATGTTTGTTGGACGGACGCTCCATGAACGTCATGATGTTTGTTAGATGACTATAATTAATTGCACGATCTATGCAGAAGTCTATATATTAAATCAAAATAAAAAGCTAATATTTGGAGTTCCTTTAGTTCAACTATCACAATTTCAGATTATTTACGTTTAAAAAAACTCTAGAAATTTGATCCAGATTAACCGTAGATCCGGCCAAACGGGGGTCGGATAACCGAGGCTCTAAGTTTTTATAAAGTAACAAAATGGTTTTTCGAAAATCAAACATTGAATAAAAGACAGGTTTGCGATTGACTTTTCTTATTAAGGCAAATAAATCGAACTGAAGTACTGAAAAAGTTAGTTTAAGCATTTTATTTGGTGAAACTTTTATTGGTTTTTCTCCCGATAAAAGTTAATCAGCATAATGCCATTAATAAAAAAAGAAAAAAACTACAACCTTTCCTAAACTTTTCCATTAATCCTTCATCCAGAAAGACAGTTTTAATGTGCACACTATGAAAAGCATTTTATCTTACAATGCATCACATAGTTGCTCTCGGTAGGCATCTTACTACAACTCGCGATTCATTTAGTAAATACATAAATTATTCAGAACTTTGAAAATAACTCGATTTTATTACGGCAAACTTAATTAGTTCGAGTAATTGAATAGCCTAAGCACTCAATATTTAATTAAATATGCATACACGATAGAAAACATGTTTGCCTCAAAAACCTGCGGATAAAATATTTAGAAACTTTCTAACAATCAGTTTTTTGATAAATATTTAACGCTAGATCAACAGAGTCTATAAGTATGTAGTATATTGTTTCAACAATAAATATTTTGGCAATAAGTAGTTTTCATTTTAGATTATATGTGTCGCATAAATGAAGTTTCTAAAATGCTATTTTTTCATTATATAGATTGCTGAAGAAGTGTGCCGAATATTTGGAAGAGAGGTAAGAACAATTCTAACAAAAAATTATCTAATGTAACTATATATTAGAGAATATAAATAATTTTCAGTCAACTAATACATTTTGTTATTTTATCATGTATCTCATACGACGATAAAAATTTAGAAAAAATATTCTGAAAAAGTACGTAAGCAAGCGAACGAACGTAAAATTTCCATTTTGTAGTTAAAAATTAGTTTATAAGACATTAAAAATAAAGAAATAGCCTTTTTTTTTTTTTTAATTATTTCGTTTTGTACTGCCCAAAAGCGTAGTGGCAACAGTTGGAAATGACGCAATGGATATAAGGCAGTACGAAAGAGCTAAAGTTTGTAAATATTGGGTATAAATTTTCTATAATAGCTTATACAGTTTGTATGTTGAAAACTTCCTACTTGGCCATTAAACTACAGATGCAACGTGGTTTAGCAGTTGCTAAAAATATCGTAGCGCCATTTTATGCACTTTGAGTTAGCAACCTTCTATTCTTCTTTTGACCGCTTTGTAAAGGAAGATTTTTTTAAATCATTGAGATATTCATTTTCTATTACAAAAATTCCGAAACGTTACTAATTATTTTCACGGAACGTTTCGAGATTTCACAAGTTTTTATGCACTTCCTGAGAAAATCAAGTATATTTGCCAAAAAGTTTCTTGAACTTCTACAAACACGAATGCAGACTTCTCTCTGTTGTGAAAAATATTTTTAGCTACCAATATAGAGATTAACTGAGAGTATTTAATAAGTGTATCGGTTTCAGCTCTATTACGACCCGTCCAGATTGACGAAGCTCCCAATGAATGCGAATAAGTCTCTGGATTCCGTAGCTTAGCAAGAATTGCAGGCAAATTAGATTCATGATACTTGCTTGCAATTCTGTCTTAGCTTTGCCCATGATTGACGTTTTTGGAAAATGAATGTACCAAGCTGATGTATTAAACGTATCAAAATTTTCTCTGAAGGTTCCAGAGACGCGACTGACTTTAACAGGGGAGATTACTGAATTCTTTAAACATATTTCAGAATAAGTTCAGGAAGGTTACTAAACTTTAGCGAAAAACATTTCTGTTTTTTGCAAGATATGTTTTGGCAGAAATTGGGCACATTAGCTGCCCATTATTTAAAAAGGAAGAGTTGTTTTTACAGTGCTGGTTTGATTACTCCAACCGTAATACCTCGCTTAAATAACTTTCATACATTCCAGAATAAGTTGTGTAAATATTAGGTTTTTTTTGTTACTCAGGAGCGCGTGGAATAAAGAGAAATAATACGCGCTGAGCCTTTTTTCGAGAAAACTATATTTAAAATTATCCTAATCCCATTTTTTGATCTAATTTTAGTAAAAATTATTGGCTTAATAATTATTTGCATATTAAAGAATATTTGCATAACATGTTATAAAAACATAACTATTTGTCAAATTTGTGAGAAAATACTCAAAATCTTCAACGTCTGCAATCTTACTAAGTCTGAAACGAACTGATGTGTGCATCACATGACTTCCTTTTACACCAATTTAATGTTATTTCCCAATTATTGGCAATTTTAATGTGATTCAATAGTAAACTCTCTAAATATCACCAACAGTGGCCAAATTGAAACCAGATTAAAAAATAAAAAAATATTGCCAAATTTTTCACCTAGTTGGCGACAAAACTTGGCGACCAAAAGACTGGCTATATATCATCAAGTGTACGCCAAATTATAACAACACTTGAGTTTGCATCGAAATTAACAATGATTTCCCCCCAAAAATGTGCAAAAGACCCTTTTAGAAACCCCCGAATGCAACCAAAAGGGGAGGTGCACAACTAACCCCAGTAGGAGTCTACGTACCAAATTTCAACTTTCTAGGACATACCGTTCTTGAGTTATGCGACATACATACGCACGTACACACATACGCACATACATACGTACATATAGACGTCACGATGAAACGCGTTGTAATTAACTCGGGAATCGTCAAAATGGATATTTTGGGCGTCTATACGTTCTTAGGTATAAATGCACGTGTGGTCGGGTCGAAAAAAAAACTCAGTATTCATTCGGGGGTGAGCAAAATGGAAATTAAGGTCGATTTTTGAGTGAAAATTTTACAATACTTCCTTTTTTGTAAAAGGAAGTAAAAATGTGTAAAAATGGGATGAGAATTTATTTTGAGTTATCAATTTTGAAGGGAGCAAATTTGACGTACAAATTCATTTCGAAATAAATACAATTGTAATTTATATTTCTAATATTCTTGCCATATGCGCATTCTAACGAACGTAGAGACAAAAATTGACTAGCCTTTTTAAAGCTACGGAATCGAATATTTAAATTAATTTCTTTTTAAATTTTGTGCAATTTCGTCAACAAAAGCCATTTTAACTTGTTCGGATACTTGAAGTTAAGTTACCTAAATTTTGTTTTACAAATTAGTGTATAAAGAAAGAACAATTTCATAATCAAACTTTCATTGAAATATTTTTCTTTTTGGTAGTCAACTATTATATCTGCGAAAATGTGAAAAATATTCGTTTTTTTTTTTTTTTTTTTTTTTTTTTTTTTTTTTTTTTTTTTTCACGGAGGACAAAATAAAAAAAAGCATTTTTCTAATGAAATATTTTCTATTTGATTACTAAAAATAGGTTTCACCAAATGAATGAATAAATAAACGAGGAATAAATTAATAATGAAACAATAAAAAAAAATAAAATAATTAATTAATATAGGAGAAAAAATAAAAGTTAATAAAACGGAGAATTAATAAGAATAAGTGAATGAATAATAAAAAGAAATGAACTATTTCATTTTACGCCACGTGTGCTTGACAAATTGTATAAATATTTAAAACCAAAATATGCCTAACATTAGCTATAATACTGCACTGGCCATCAGTAGATCTTAATTAATATTTAAAATAATAAAAACTAAAACATTATCATTCTATAATAATAAAACTTATATGTGATAAATCACAAAATATTACAGTATAGGGATCAAATTTTGAAAATGGCTTATATAAGTCATAACTGTACACCTTAACCTTTAAAGCAATTTGTTTTGGAGCAGGAATCAAGTATATGTTTAAGAACATAGTTAAAATACTGCTTGATAGATGGCGCTGCAAACTGAAAATAATAAAAATAACTAACTGTACGTGCCTTACATTCCAGAATTTTTAAATTGTTTCTTATGCAATTTATTTTGTAAGATGCTCTGAGGTATTTATTTATTTTAAAGCTTATGGAAAATAACGTATTTTCTTGAACAATTATTTTCTTTTCAAACAGGCTGTGCGAGAAATTCATTTCATCCAGCGAAATCAGCATCTGAATGAAACTGCGCATAATCGAGTTCATCTGAACAAATTCTTCTCAACTTTGATTGAAACTGATGTTTTTGAACTCTTCCTTGTGCTTCAAGAATTTAATCGGTATAAAGATTGTCTTCCGGAAGAGTAAGCATCTCTCAGATATTAAATTTATTTTGATTTTTAATACCGCAAACATCGTTTAGTAAATCTTGCTCATTCAATCTTTCTTTTCTTTTTTTTCTTCATCACTACATTTTTACGAAAGCAGTAAATAAAGCATCATGTTCATGCTCAGTTATTTTATTTTGATAATACAGTAAACTCCCGATTATCCGAGGAATAGGATGGCACGGTAACCGCGGACAAGCGAAAACCGTGAATAATCCGAGTAATAGACAGATACTAGTGTACACAATAACTAAAATATATGAATAATACTCACACATACATTTAAATTATAGCTAAAAACAATTCTATATTGCATCTACGAACATTGAATGCAAAAAATATACATAAAAGCTAAAAACGAAGAATAACACTATCACTAAGTTAAAAAACATTTAATGACCGTTAAGAAAATAAAAATGAAAAAACCCGCTGATAATCCAACCGCCGATAATCGGGAGTTTACTGTAGTTTATTACGGTAGTATCAGTAAATGAGCGTGTAAGCACAACTTCATTTTCATAAATTTACGAAACCGTTAACAATTGTATAATTTTATTCATTAAATATACACTTTTGTTGATATACGTAATAATTAGGAGATAACTGTGAAACATTTATGGTTCCATTTCAAATTTTTTTGGGGTGTGAAGCAGCATTCCAGTAAATGAACGCTTTAACCAGCGGACTAAATTTTTCTAGTCATTACCTTTGCTTGTATAGAAGAAAAATCAAGTTACTTTTACCAATTCGTCTAAAAAGAAGCTTTCAAAATCTTATCTTTGAAAAAATACGAACTGCTCATTGACTGATCGATCTAGCCTGATATGATTTCAAAGTGGCATTTTTTTTTAAATTTTATTAATAAACTAGCTGTACCCGACGCGCGTTGCTACGCCAACAAAAAAATACATCATAATACTGATTTTCATGACAATCGGTTGAACGGGGCAGAAGTTGCTACTCTGCAGAGCCACCTGGTGGCAAGTGGCTTCAATGAGCATATTTTGCACCTTCTCTGTGGAAAAATACATATATATAGCAATTTTCATAATAATCGGTCCAGGTATCAAGTGAAGCCGTGACTATACTCAAATTTTGTACTCACGCAGTTTGCAAGATCAATCAATCGCTAAAAATATCAAATAGAAAAAGTTTTAAATCCCCCCGTTGCATGAAAAGCCATAAAACAATAAAGAAAGAATTTATTTGCTCGAACTCATGAAAAATGGCAACAGCTAACTTCT
This sequence comes from Uloborus diversus, assembly GCF_026930045.1. Lineage (NCBI taxonomy): Eukaryota > Metazoa > Arthropoda > Arachnida > Araneae > Uloboridae > Uloborus > Uloborus diversus. The sequence goes on from NC_072740.1 coordinate 75,172,903, forward strand.
TATCAATGAGATCTTTCCCGCGAATTAATTTCTGCAGCCGATAATTTTATTCGTATTTATCCAATAGATTGTGACTTGAATTGGAATAAAAAAGGAACTATCGATCGGATTTTTTTCGAACTGGTCTATAAACATTCCCAGTACCAAAAATAACAAACGGTGAAAGTTTCAGCCAAATCTGCCGGGTAGTTTAGGAGTTCATGGATGACATACAGACAAACATTCATTTGTATATATATAGATTTATTTATTTGTTTTGTGAACTAATTATTTGAACTTTTATCGTTACAGTGAACGCATGACTTTATTCATAGCCAGCAGCCATTTGTGGTTTATAGATGCGATTGACACCTGGTTTGCTTATGCTAAATGCAAAGTGAGAGGACAAATTTACATTTCTTTAGAGCGTGATAAGGTAAGAGAGTGTTTTACATGCTTCTAAAAAAGGCACTTAAGGAAGCTTTTAGAAAATAGATATAGCTGCAGAAAATATGTAGAATGTTACTAACATTGTTTTGCACGCTTTTATGTTCAGTGTAATCAACATCAAACAATTACTTCCTTTACATAATTCTATATACTTTAGCACATTTTTAAATTATCTACGCTAAAATAATCTGCAGTACTATTGGAAAACCTCTAAGAAACTGATCTTCCATAAATGTTTATATACTGAAAACTGCAGTACTGCTAGAAAATATCTAGGAAACTGGACTTTCATAAAGGTTTCCAGTAGTGATATAACTTCTTCTTAAGTAACTGCTGCCAATTTTACTGTATCAGAAGCTGTACCATTACTGGAAAAGCTGCTGGAATCCCAGTTTCCTAGCTGTTTTCTAATAGTACAGCGGGGTTTTTTTTACAGAGTAGTAGGGCCATTCCACGGAAAACGATCATTTTGTCCCGCAAGTGACACCTCATCTATTTCATTAAAAATAATACTTTAAAATATTCATGAACAAATTATTCTACTTAACAAATTACAAACTTATGTGTTATTTCATAAGCAAAACATTTCGTCATTACCCTTTAAAATTATTACTTTTTGATAAAAAAAAAAAATGAGCCGTTACTTGCGAGACAAAGGGTTGACTTTTCCGTGGAGTGGCTCAGTAACGATACAGCTTCTTTTTAAGTAACGTTGACCACATTACTAAAGAAGAAACAGCGTCGTTACTAGAAATAAATTAATGGATTTCCAGTTTCCTGGAGATTTTCTAGTAGTACTTTAGTTTTCTTTTTTTATACAGTGTAGATAAATTAGGTTATTTTAAATGCTATCACAAACGTAAGTGATGTACTATAAATTTGAACGCTTGTTAAATATAGAAATTAGGCTGTCAATAGTTCCTTAAATTATCTTGTTTATATGGAGAATAGTGCTTCTAAAAGATGTCCCCAGGAACATATTGAGGTTGTAAACATTACCCAGGTAAATAGTGTCTTGACAAGAAAGTACATTTTGCAAGTTTTGGAATGAGGTATGGATATTTTTTTTATATTCTTGAAAAAAGAAACTGAGTCGAAAAAGAGCTGGTAGTCGAATATGTTTTGTATTGTATAAGAAGCCGGGTAAGTATGCACATATTTTGATTAAAAGTTTGTTTTTTGCTTAAAAAACGAACTACGTGAAATTTGTGTAAGTATTGCATTTAAGTATTTCAGTAACTGCTTCAAGCCATCGAAATGTACACGTTACAATGTATCTTAAACAGTTTTTACGAAATTAACCTCTGCTTATTTTTAAAGTGTATAAATAACTATAAAGTGTTGCGATAAAAACACCTGTATGTGTGCTTTATAACTGGATTTGCCTTTTTTTCGTTTCATAAATGCATAATGTCTCTTCAAAAAATATGGGTTTGACCTTCATGGTAAGGAAACCCAAGTGACATCATATTTTCACAATATTCAAGACCGAGAACGTCATATGCTTGACTTTTGAAGTCACTGATTGCGCAAACTTCGCAAAACGTTATATCATGTTAACGACTGCGTTGAATCACTAACCTGTTCCGACGGGTTATTTTTTTTTTTTTTCAACTTTCGAGTTGCTGACCGTATAAAAGAGTTAAATAAGGCCTGTTCTGGTGATTGATGAAATTACTTTTTGCCAATGGAAATACAGTGAAATCCCGTTACAACGAATACCAATACAACGAAATATCCGATTCAACGAATATATTTTCAGTCGCGTTTTACTTTCCATTACATTGTTTGTATTCCATTAGAGCAAAATTTCTATTACAAAGAACAAAATTTGAGGTCCCTTAAAGTTCGCTGTAACGAGATTTCACTGTATTGAGAATTACACTAATCGTGTGATTCCCTGGTTAGTGCGCGGATATATGCTGAGACGACCAAATGAATATCAAGTGAAGAATTAGGCTGAGGAAAATGTCGAAAAACATCGAAATAAAATCGTCTCTAACGTTTTGCCTATTATAATCGCCTGCATCCGAGTCAACGCTAATGTTATCTATTTCAGACCTAACTAAGAACTTGTCACTGGAGGTATCTTCGCATATCACCTTTAAGTGCGGGTGCTACAGAGCCGATAAGAATTAATATTAATTGTAAAAAGCTTAGAAAAAGATTTGCGTTGAAAGAAAATGTTCAGTCATGTACTAGAAAGTAGGCTCCTGCAGTCAAAACAAATATAAAGTCCACTTTTGTCCAAATACATCTAGTTGAAATTGGTATCCATTCGCAGGGTATGAGGCGTCACTCTGTGACTACCAGTTGAGGACAATTGTTCTTAATTTGGAAGAAATAGAAGAAACTGACTGAAACTATTTTTGAGTTGTCTCGGTTTACGACTAGACTTAACTCGCTCAAAAATTGGTTTTAATCTAGGAGAAAACGTCAACAAAAATTCCGTCTTTCAGCTTTCGTAAGGGCGAAATGCTTATGATATGTCTTTTATATAGCCAGTGCGCAAATATGAACTCGAAGGCACAACTTTTGTTGCTGTTGTTTTCTCTCTGAAGTCTATAGTCTATTAACGCAGCAACAACAAAAATTGTGTCTCACTGAGTTTACGATTGTGCATTAGGTGTAAAGAAAAAGTATTGTTAAAATTTTGTCCTCGTAGAGGCTAAACGAAGTAAGACTTTATTTCGTTACTAAACAAAATGTTTGCTTCTAAGCGAAATTTCAAAGGGTCATTCTCAGGAAAAGCAGGAACTTCATAAAGGTTTAAAAAAATCTTAAATCGAGTTCGTATTTATCTTAAAGAGAGATCTTATTTTAAGTAGCAACACTGTCATATTGGTTCAAATCCTAAACACAAATTAGTAAAATTATTTAAACATAAAATAAAAGAAGTCCACGGACGTAACACTGCTTGTCACACAGAAACTGCCAGTTTCAAGAACTTATCTTTGAACAATTAGGAGAGACAATCCAAGTAATTAACATGTTTGAACTTAATAGTAAATTTTGAAAATAATGTAAAATTATTATTTTACTTTTTGTTATAATTTGTAAATGACTAGACTACTTTAACCACATTGGTTATTTTAGCTATTTTTTCTTTGTTATCACATCTGGTGACACAGTGCTAAATCTGTGGACATAGTCTGCCTACAGATAAGATGTCCACAGGCGTCATGAAAACATAATTTTCTCTACCTGTGCACTGATGCATTTAGAACTTCCTTCTGAAAGTTGGAAAACAAATCTTCAACACTTATGTCTATAGATAAATTTATTTATTTAATAATCTGACTTAATTACACGAACTCGAATAATGCCCCAGATGTGATGTGTTGATTTCTGCACAAGACAAAAAATTACCAAAAGCTTAAAAGTAAATATGATAAAACACAACGTATGCACTTGTAACTGTAGTTCCAAGCAAAATGTATCCCTGAGGAGAAATTCATGGACTATAACACTATATGTGCCGCTGTTGGATGAATTAATTAATATTTTTAACTCTGTGTACACAGACATGATTTACTACTCCGAATACAGACATTTATTTTAAAATTACCAGCACATTTAGGTTTAAAATATTGTTTTTGTACTTTAAATACAGTTTCAATCAAAAAACTTGTTTATTGAAATATGTTTATATATGAAATAATAACTATAAGCGTAGAAATTTGGAACACGGTAAGGATTGACGGTCCACAGACGTGACTAATTACCATCTGTGGACAAATTTTTAACAATAAATGTTTTTTTTAAACTCAATTTCTTGTTTTTGTTTTACTGAGAGTTATCATCCATTCATATGAATTTTGAAAAAAATCACTTTTTATTATAAATATCAGCTGACACCAGTGGCGACGATTCGGAGAGGCAACCCCCCCCCCCCTTTTTATGGTTTAGGTTTTTTTCCCCATTTTAGGAACCAAAACTAGAAATATTTTTTGAAAAAAAAGAGCAGAAATGTCAAAATTTTCAGAACATAATTATTTGTTTTACTTTGTATATCAGTTTATGAAATATTATTTTGCACAAGCAATAACTTTTAGTTTATGTATTCATTGTTTAGGTATTAGTAAATCAATTGTTTTGCTTAAACAAGTCATACTTGTTCAACGAAATTGTTACCAAGTGTTTGTGACATCTCAAAATACTTTGGGGTAAATAAAGTAAGTCTAATTCTAAGTGTTTCTTCGGAGAAAGTTATTGTGCACAATCTTAATAAAAACGTGAGTTAAGTTGTTAGATTTATATCAATTACCACTCATCTGCTCTCAAAACCAGCAATAGCAAAATTTTGTACTCCCCCACCCCCTGTTTTTTTTTCTTTTTACTGCCGCTAAAAGTACTATGACTTTCAGTTTCCCCCCCCCCCCCCACTTTTTAGTCCCAATCACCGCCTCTGGCTGACACAAATTCCTGCTTTCTGCGAACGATCCTAAAAGAAGTCCTAAGGCACCGATCAGCTACGATCCCGAGGAATGCAAATTATCGTCCTGCACTTGAAATAATCATTTCTTAGTAACTCCCAAAATCATTACTGATCACAAAAGAAAAATATTTTGCCGGCCGCTATTTGAAGTAAAATTTTTCTAAATGATTTTGTTTTAAAAATACTACGATTAAAAAATTATGATTCGTGCTGAAATGAGTTATAACCTTCTACTATTTTTCAGATGGAAAATCCAGACAAGTCTTTGAAATGCAGCGTGTCAGCTATAGATACAGTATTATCGTTCATCCAGGTTGGTAATTTAGAATTACAAATGTCTAATACCCATTATTCATGTAAGAATAAAAACTTAAATGAAAAATGTGCACTTACCGTACATGAAATTAATATCATAATATGCAGCGTCAAGCGCTTCAGCATATTACGCCTGCCTTAAAAGCATAAAATTTATAAATACCGGAAATGTCACATTTGTGCAAATTTTAAAGGGTATTTAATAAAAATTTGAGTTTTAACTGCTATGGATTTTTTTTTTCGTTTTTTGCTAATGCTAGTATTATTTAATCGTTCGGAGAATTAAGATTGCAACTACTCTTTCCATTAATCTTGTCTCCATCGTTTTGAAATATTTCAGCTCGCGGATTCTCCCACTAGAATGCTTTTCACACTGAAAATGAACGGATATTACATTTTTTATTTATTACCAGCAAGTGAAATAATGCAGTCTTTCACACTTATAGTAAATCGGACTGAATAGAGCGAAATTAGGGACCGAAGTTCTTAAGGAGATAAAAATTAGGTACTAGAGCACGGGTCCAGTCTACATAGTTTTGAGACATTTCAGCCCGTGGGTTCGTCCGCTAAAATCTCTTTTACACACTCCAACAGATCGGAGCTTGCCGTTTTTAATACCAGCAGGTATTAAAAACGGTAATCTAACGGAATTAAGGCCCCAATTCAAACGAATTGAAGGGACCCAGACAGGGGAAAGCGAGATTAAGGACTCAAGTTATTGAAGAGATAAAAATTGGGGGCTGCGGCCGGGGTTGAAAAAATACGGCTCTCGAGCAACATGTGGTTCAGTAGTGCCACATCTTTGGCTCTTGAATAGTTTAAGAGCACTAAAAAATTATCAGTAATAATGTCAATAAGTAAGTAATTTTAATAATCATCCGTGCATATTATATGCGATGCAGACATACATGTACTGTTTTGCAAGAAAACTGAGACACCCGGACGCGTCTACATAAAGCAGAAAAAGCGCTAAACACATCTGCATAGCATCTACACTACTTTTTGGATCAACTTACAGTTATGAATAAATATTTTCATGCATGACCATTATTAAAACTAAATAAAGAAAATTCTTCATGACAAAAGCCTCACTGTTTTAAAAAAAATCCTGAAATTTTACGGTAAAAGTTACAGGCATCCATGTTGCCAATAACTTTTACCGTAAAATCCTATTTTACTGTAAAATTTTACGGACGAATAAACGAGAATTAAAAAACGCAAAATGCGAGCGGCAGGTTGGAACTCGGGACCTTCGTATTGGCAATCGGCCTAGCTGATCACCATACTAGACGGGGCGCATCGAGTGAGGGAAAATACGGTGTTATCCGCTTTGCACTGTAAGCCATCTAGTGAATCGATCGGCGGGCGCTGTACTGTAATCTCCAGTTTACGGTAATATTTACCATAAAAAATGTCTGAATTTTTAACACTAGAAAGCTTCGAGAAAATAAAATATTTTGAATACTTATACCAAAATTTCTGGAACACACACACACACAAATTTGAATCTTTACTGAATTTTTAAAACCTCACAAAAATCACGTACATGCATTTCTATTATTTTAATTTTGATGTGTGCTTTAATTTTTTTTCATTCGTCAGTGTGAGCCATTGAAATTAAGTTTTTAAAATAAGGCCTATTTTAATTGGTTTTTAAAAATTTTATCCGTTTTCTACAAGATGTAAAATATATGTTGATTGGACAAGAAATAAATGTTTTACAGTAGATCCCAATTGCACTATTTTTCTAAATTATCTACTAATATTTGGCTCTTTAAAAATATAATTTACAACAATTTGGGAAAAAACGGTCCTAGTTCTCGAAAGGATGTCGACCTCTACACCAGGATTTATGGACTAAAATTATTATGACAAATTCTGGCTGGATGCTAATAAGGGAGATATTTCAACCGGAGAAAATTTGTGTCAGGGAGCTGTGTTTGTTTTTTGGCTCATTTTCTTTACACAAATTTTAAAGTGTGAAACTAACTACCTCGTACAAAACGTAGATTAATTTTTGATTATTCTTTTAAATATTTGAAGCCTGACTTCTTATTTTTTGTAAAAACTTCATGTGGTACTTGAAAACGACAGTCATTTTACGAATCGGAATCAAAAATTATTTCAGGAACATTTACTAAGCAGTTTAAAACGCTTACTAGTGCTATTTTCTCGTATACGCACGTAACCACAAAGTACAAAAAAAAAAAGTTTAAACTTGAACCATCGGTAAAAGATGATGGATTTGCATATTCCGAAACGAGAACATTTCCAGTCACATAACTTATCACCTCGTTCAAGGCATGAACATTAAGCGAAATAACTAAAAATCCTACCTGTTTGATACCATTGTGGTTCGAAATTAAATTCAATATTTTGAAGCAACATAATTAAAGCAGTTGCAGTACAAAGTTTTAAAAATAAAAAAAATAAAATTGACTCAAGCATTTTGGAAAACAAAATTGCTGTGTTCCCCTCTCTGAGACACTCTGGTTTCAAGGGGGAGAATGCATAGGGCTTGCTAAAGCTGCAGCAACGGCTAAAAGTGTTTTAGAGCGGGGTGAAAATAATTTTTTTCGATGGGAATGTGATAGGCACATAGAAAAACCCGTGAAGATGATTTTTATAATCTTCTCAAATAATTAAATATTTTTTTACAATTTTGTTTTTCTCTCAGTCGATATCTCAGGATATAAGTGGAATGGTCGCTCTCTCAATCATGAAACCTTGTTTTACAAAACGATGTAATAATATTCAACTTCAAAGATTTAATTATCGATTCTACCCGACACCCTTTCATTTTCGACAGAAAGCTTACTGTAACGTGGTTACAGCTGTGAATTGCAAACTGAATTAGACTGCAGAGTTTAAAACGAGCTGAAACGTCAAATAACCTAAAACTAAAAAGAAATTTCATCAGAAGAATCAAATATTTTTATCAAGATGAAACCATTTAAAATATTTCCTGGATAACGTTCTCTTGAAAATAGGATACCAACTTCAAGTAGAATTTATCTGCATATTTTATTATATATTCAATGGTGAAAGGTTAAAAATAACAAAAGAAATTGAAAAAATTATACGAGAAAATTGTTTTTCTTAAAACGAAATAACTATTTCCGAGTATGAATTGAATTTTACATGTTAAAAGTTGGTATTCAAAATAAATTTTGTCTTGAAGTTCCATTTTTGAATTCCAAGAATATAAACAATTTTCGCAAATATTTTTTTTAATGTATAACTGGAAATGAAAGTCTTAAAAAGAAGCAGTGATTCATTTAATAGAAAAAAATAGTTTTTCAACTGTATCAAACTCAAAGATCCACCTTTTCAAAACATGACTTTTAAGAATTTTATTGCTGCAAGAGCTGAAAAAATAATAAAGGAGATTTTACCATCACAAAAAGTGAAAAAGGGTTTCTCTGTCGACACCCCCCCCCCCCTCCCATTGTGTTTTCACTAGTCGTTAGCATCCCAAATCATGTTCTAGAATTCTTTTTGATAATCTTGTCAGGTGGATCAAACTTACACGAAAAAGCAAAAAAAAAAAAGATTTATTTTGTTTTTGGAAAAAAATAAGAGAGAGAGAAAATATATAAAATTTTGGTTGGGAGAGTTATTAAAACGTTTAAACAAAGGTTTCCTTAGCATTTTACTTATTGGCATTGCGTAAACCATGTACTAGAACTATTTTCGAGTATTTTCACTGTTCAGTGATAAGAAATATGAGAATTTATTTCACTTATATAATTAAGCTAAAGGTTGGTGAGGGAGAAATTATTTATTGATTACTGAGAAAAGAACGACAATTAGCTAAAACTTCTGTTCGGATGCTTGAACGAGCATTTCATTAGATCTTTGGTTTTTTTTTTTTTTTTTTAATATAAAGAAATGTTCAAAAATAGATTTAAAAAGCACATATTAAGTATTAGACGCAAAAAATTGTGAGGAAACTAAATATAACGGCTTGAGGCTTGTAACATATCTGCTCCGAGCCCTTCATATGAAAAATAACTGCGTAAAACGCACAAATTGCAAAATCAACTCCTTAAACACTTTTCTAATTTACAGTTTAGATTTCTTACATCACACGTGACACTTTTTTTTTTGCATTGATGAAGTGGTTCGTAAATCCGAAACAAGCGCATGCAATTTATTTTGCAATTTTTGTCCGTTACAACGTTATTTTCTCATTCGAAGTCCAAGTTAACATTTAAGGCAAGTTCCAACATTTGCATATTGTACATAAATGTAACTAGTTTTATATTAAGGAAAATGAAATATTTATGCTTTTCAGATGAGAGAATTTTGGAACCAACTGTGCTGGCCCGTAAAAGCAACCAGTTTTCCATACTTGCATACAATTACACAAGTAAGTAATGTTTATCTTGGTTTATGAGTCTTTAAATTAACTTAGTTGAATTATTATCTTCTCGGTATCTCGTAATCGTAATTATCATTATACTTGTATTTGCTTTCTTCGAGCTAATTATTTGCGTATCATTGATTTTATTTAAGAAAAGAGTTTACTATTAATAAGTGTGGAGAGCATTGTTGTATTGAAGTTGTGGTATTAAAGCTTCTTTTTTTTTTCTTTTTGCGCAAAGAAAGAGCCAGTTGCATTTCGACTTTCAATCACGTGGTTTATCGGTTATGGTTGCTGTATTTCATCATAATGGGGTCAATGGGATCGATCCTCGGCCTGAGTTATGGGAAAATTCAGCAACTACTCCCATGATATCGTCGCACTATAATAAATTAACGAATATGAAAATTGGCACTTTTCAGGAGTTTCAAAACAATAATTTTTTTTCTACCTGACGCGTTCAGTTATTTTCAATGTTTTAATTTTATAGATGACTTTATAGCGTAAGACTATTGTTTCTAGTCGTTATAACCAATAGGTAGCCCTTTTTGAGTACTACGAAAAACCGTTGAATTTGTAAAATGCGATTCGCGATCTTTCGCATTCGTTAGTTTAACATGGTGCCGACGATATATGGTGATCCCGAGACTGCATACTGAACGGTAAGAAGGTTTTACAGAAAACGGAGTCAAATGTGCCCTAACCATTAGTGTTACCCCATGGTTAGGTTCCTGCTGTAAGGTTGCAGATGATGAACCTAAGCTCTCTCTCTCTCTCCTTCTTACGCAGGGGAGAGTGCTCATTTTCATTTGACTCGCCGTCGTAAATTCTGAAGAAGAAAGGGCCCCAGCCCTTAGTTTTTATTTATTTATTTTATATTATTTTATTTTTTAGAAATTGAGCCCAACGCACAAGCAAGAATCTTCTGGGCATGAGAACTCAGCTCCTGTGCTTAATTTTTTCAGTGGTCGGATGCTGACAAATTTTATGCTAATTACGCAAATATATTTTAGTAATCTGACGAATGTAAGGCTCCTACCATTTTTGTCCGTTATAAATAAAGTCCTGGGTGGTAATATTCAAGTAAAAGAACTGCAGTTGCTTAAATATCACCTAGTACCAATGTAAATGGATTCATCAGTATTCGCAGCTGATAGAAACATATTTGAAACTTTGAAATTATAAATTACATGCGTCTCAGTTTATCTTCTTGAAACTAAAGGAAAACTATTTAGCTAACTTAGATTAGCTAAGCATCATTTGCTACATTGTATAGGTAATGAGTATTATTACTTGATATATTTATACACGAGAAAATAATTGTATTGTGACCTATTGATTGCTTATATTCTCAACTGCAGACTACAGTAGGCGGTGTCATCTTGTACACAAACTTATCTTGGAAGCGTTTGAAAGGAGACAGCACTTGCTTCAATAGCAGTGGAAATTTAGAATTATCGAACAAGGTAAGTATGGTTTAAATAAACCAAAAACTCACTCTGTATCATTTTTTCGATATAAAAGTTCGATATGAATTTGGCATATTTTCTATGGTGCCCACCTAGGGGTGGGAGGGTCATGGCGCAGACTACGCCATTGAAATTTTCAGGGAGGGGGGTTGTTTTGAGAGGTATTTTTCTCTTTTTCAGGGAGGGGGGCTCTTGCTTTTAAAGGGGGGCTCCTTTAGTGGGGTGCATTCTCACTCTTAGGAGGGGAGTGCCATTGTATTTTCTGTTCGTAAATAACAGAAGACTTTAAAAATAACATTTGCTATAAATAGTTATAATATCTACTTTTGCATGAGGAGATTCTTTCTTTATGAAATTCTTTTGTGTAGAAGTTTTCATATCATTACACTTTTTTAGCTATTAGAAAAACGTAGCCGAAAGCGTTCATCTCGCGGTATATGAAATATCCCTAGAGCACTCATTTAGCTTTGAGTACTTTTAACAAAATTCAATTCCTAGTGCAGTTTCACATCGAAGAGAATCCAGGGGCCTCCATCTGGCGGGATAACTGGGGGTCCTAATTCTCGTGGTCATGGCATCCACCGATCGTGTTGCCATATGAAAGAATGGATGCTATATCAGTGGATCGCACAGAACTGCAAAAGCTAAAGCCTCGAACACAGTCCCATTAGAAAGGAAAAATACATTTTTTTTTTTTCAACTTCTGCATTTCTTATGAATGTAGAACTTACAAAACGTATTAAAAAACACTAACTTAAATACGTCTTTCCCATATCCTAGTTTTACTTTTATTTAATGAACTCAGTAGAACACATTAAATATTAGATTACATAATGGTTTTATTTTGCAGGTGTAAACTGAATTGTCGTTATAACGGTACTTGCAAAAAGCATTCATGCACACACAAGAAAAATAAAACGAATCTTAAAATACAAAACTGATTTATTTCTGAATCAATATTTTCCGGTATTCGAATCTGTAAAAAAAATTTCAATGAAAACTTCAAAATTCTTAAAATCCTTTTAACTCCTCTTTTGTCTTCCCTGTCATTGCATCTGACTCTTGTCAAACTTTGATTTTTTTAAATATTTCATTGACGACAACATCAAATGATAAGCGCATTTTTTATTCAAAAATAATCTATGGCAAGTATATAAAGTAAATTCATTTTTCGGAGTGAGAGAAAATTTTGATTTTGTCATAAGAAGTTACTAGTTTTAGTCAGAAATAATAAGTCAACAGTTGAATCTGCATCGTTGCTTTTACTAAAATATAAATAATCGAAAATTAATTTGAAATATATTTTTTTAAATTATTGAAATTATTTACAATACTATATCACTGTGTGTTGTTATCATACATTTGATTTTAGTCTACGAGTTTATCAAAATATTTTACACGTCGTTTTTTTTTTTTTTTTTTTTTCTATCTCGGCCATTAAAAATTCGCCTACGTACGTTTTTTCTTCCCAACTTTCCAATCAGTTCATTTTTCAATGAAATAATTCACTGACTTATAAATGATGTCATTTTTAAAAAAAAAAATTCTTGAATAAATTACCTTGAGTAATCGGCATCATCTATACTACTTTAATTAGGTAGAAAATTATACAAAATTAATTTGGTTATCGATATGATTTTCGAAAAAGTTTAACTCTATCAATGGCGTTTGCAGAAATACACTCTTTTGAAAAAAGAATAGCCATCGTTATACTTCTTGAAAACTAGGTGATGAGACGTATGCAAAAATACCGATAACAGCCTCCAGCAAAGACCAATATCAGATCAGAATACTTGTGAACAAATTCAGTGAAACTGGTAGTCTAAGATGTTTTTCATCTATCATGCTGCCAGTTCGTCTGATCAACGCACAAGTAGGCTTGCTGGTGGCTGTTTTCCGTATTTGGGCCACTCCACGGAAAACGGTAATTTTTCCCGCACGTAACGCCTTATATATTTCATTAAAAATATTAATTTAAAGGGGTAAAGATAAAAATTGTGTTGCTTAACAAATTACAAACGAATGTGTGATATCTTAAGCAAAATATTTCGTCATTACTTTTTTAAATAATTACTTTTTAATGAAATATTTCTATGAATCGTCACGTACATGACAAAGTGACTAATTTTTCGTAGAATGGCTCAATACATATTTTTTTTTTTCAAATGGAACTATTGTTTCTCAACAAGTGAGATATGTTTCATTTCATCGGAACCTTTACACTCAAAATCTACAATTTATTTTAACATTAATGTAACTAGGACAAAAATATTAACTAATTCATAAGCAAGTTACAAGAGGTTGACTTTGGATGTCCCGCACGAGACGCATGCAAATAAATTAAATTTTAAATAACAAAAGTGTTTCATAAAAATATAACTGTATCAGGAGTATCTTTGTATACAATGTAAAGATTAAAAAATTTGCTTACCCCTATTTAGTTAAAATGTGAAGAGAAATTCGCAAAATGTGTTGATGAAATTTAAGCGTCTTTTTGTCCCGCACGTGACGGTGGAATGGCAAATTTTCGGTAGTACAGCTAAAGCACCTCTTCTAGGGTCGGCTATAATTTCTGAGGAGACGGGGCATGAACTTCAGTTGGTGCCCGCCTTCTCCTCGATTATTCCATATAGTAATGTTGTAAAATATTTTGGCTTCGGAATTTTTGGGACAGTAGGTAAGATTTTTTTTTTTTAATTTTTTTTTTTGGATTTCATATTTTAATCTTGTTATAGTGCGATATGAAATTACTCCATTTTTAAGAATTTTATATACAGATTTGGTGCATTCCAAATTTTGGTGTCCTGGGTCTGTGTCCCATGTGTCATAATCTGGCTCTGACCTTTTCATATGTTTCAGCACCACGTTTCCAGGAAACGATGGCTATTTTTTCTTCTTATGAGATCATTTCTTCAAACACCTGCGAAAGGAATCAATATACCAGCATTTCCGTGGAAATGAATCGGTATTTTTTATCACCTTGTACTTCTGATGCTACCTACGTACATAACTGCAACTTACTTAGAACAAAAACAATCCATGTTCGATTTTTAAAAAAATTGTTGATCGAATATCGTCCATAAAGAAGCAAACATTTTGGTGCAGTGACAACCAATGTGATGCAGCACCTTAGTATTGAGCCAAAGTAATCACATTTAGCAATGTCCTAAAAATTCCTAAATATGGCTTTAATTATTTTTATTATGAGCTTAAACAGTCAATGTTACTTTAAATTCAAGAATCATTAAAATTAATTTAAAATTATATGCACATTTCTAATGCAGCATGATACAATATCTTCAGATGCTCCAAGAAACGTTACGACTACTTTTTGTAAAACTGATGTTTTTGACACTTGATTTTGCTTCTCCAAAGCAAACACACACACACAGGTTCGTACACAGAAATTTTGGATCCCGTCACAAATGACTTTTCCGGGCCCCCCTCCATATTGTTTACCACTATATTTCACCCCTAATGTAAAAAATATTGGGCCCCCTTCAGCCTCTGGCCCGGGCCAACAAGTGTTCCTTCTCTCCCCCCCCCCCCCCGGCAACGAAAGTGACACAACTCCAAAAAAAGAAAAGAAAAGAAAAAACGGCAGCGTAGAAAGTAAAAATTTTACACAATAGTAGCTTTAAGGGTTTTAGTCTCAAATAAGAAACAATTATGGTGCTATGTTTCTGGTTAGTTTTTTTTTTTTTTAAATTAATAATGCATACTAAAAGTTCGAAAATTTTTCTTCTAAATTATAAACTGTTAATGATGTGTCATTAGTGAATAAATCCTTTTTACGCCATAACGCACCAGTTATGTAAGCTAACTTAGAGCGAGTTTTGTGGCAAGAGGATTCAATTTTTTAGATTTTTAATCAACAATTAGTACGTTTTTTGCAAAATGTTGAGTTATGTCACTTTCCTTGTGTAGCGATATGTATAAACAAATATACAGTGATGCAGATTTAAGAGAAGTTTTTTTCTTTTTCAGCCCTCTAGTATTAAGGAAAATCTAGATTATAAGCCTACATCTGAACCTTACTTATCGAAAGGTAGTGAAACTGAAAATATGCTGTACTTTGTATAGTCAAATTCACTTATAACGAGCCCCGATTTAACGAGAACCCGGATTTAGCGAGAAAATCAGAAATACTTGGTTGGTACAATGTTAAGCCTATGGGAGCATAACTCTCTTTTAACGAGCAAACCCGCTTAAAACGAGCAATATTTTTGTGCTTGAGTTTTAGCTTTTCTTTCATATTGACTTTTAGCTCTGGTTATTCATTCTAGGAAAAAATCCTTTAATATTCCGGTGTTGACCGACGATCAGTGATGAGTCATAAATCCTGAAGAAAAGTAGATTTGGCCCTTTTTTTTAATTTGTGGAGTAAAGAAACATTTAAATATTGTATTTGTGTGTATGAGTATTCATCAAAAAACGTGGCACAAGAAAGAGACATTCAGGCAGTTCAATCAAATTAACTTCTTTACTACTGCCAGAAACTAAAAAGAAAAAGAAAAAAGCAACTAAGAGTATGAACTCGTATGATGAATGTTTATAATTGTTATCACTAATTCGTTTTTTACGGCCCTCGGTTGTAACGAGCAAATATCGCGGTCCGTTTGCGCTCGTTATAAGAGGGTTCGACTGTACTATACGAATTTCGAAAAATCAACTAAAAGATTTCTAATCACAACTCATCCAAAGTATTCCGTTAAGGAAAGTGACTGGTTAAAGTGCATATTTTTCTCACAAATGAAATGAAAAAAATTTTAACATACACTTCTGTTGGTGAAAATTGCAACACCTAGCTAGAAAGTCTACCTAGGACCGCAACTTTAAACGCGTTTTAATCAAAATTTGAAAATCTCAACTTACATCCCTTTGCTTCTCACTTACTCAATATTTTAAACGATAGAAATCTTGCGAAGTAGCTAAATACAAAATAAAAGCATTTGTAAATTTTGTTTTGTTTCATTAACACTGCACTACTTCTATAAAATCCAGTTATTTTGCATCCTATTTCTGACGTGGCTCAAAGTTACCCTAAATAGTAGTATAATTTTGAAACAAGCTAATAAATAGTTTATTTATGAAACTAATAATCATTGTTTTATAATTTTAGGTAACCGTACAATATTTTAGGAGTCCTTTTTTACAATACATATACACTCCTGTTTGTGAAAATTGCAACACCACGAAGGACTTACGCGAGTGAGCTGAAAATTGCAGGAAATGTAAAGTAGGGCATGATATGCAAATGATTATAATTGCAGACCGGTAGCGCATGCGTATGCTGAGCAGTGCCCTCTGAACGGCGGATCGAACCGAATATAAATAGACGACTGTAGCGAGGCGTGTATGATTATCGGTGGTTATATGCTAGAGTAAACGTTAACTGAATCTTTACTATGCCTCTTCGACGAAAGAAAGCGAAATTTGAGCAAATTTCGGAGTTTGAACGGGGCAGAATCGTCGGCCTTCGTGAAGCTGGGTTGTCTTATCGTGCAGTAGCTGCTCGTGTGCAGCGTAACAGCAGCACAATCATGCATGTTTGGAAGCGGTGGACGGACGAGGGTCGGACAGCTCGGAAATCCGGGAGTGGACCCCGAAATGTGATGTCAGCTCGCGATGACAGACACCTGTTGCGTATGGCGCTGACGGACCGCACAGTTTCTTCTAGACAATTGGCAGCACAGTGGTCAACAGCTACAGGTGTTTCATTGTGTGCTTCATCAATTCGGAGACGTCTGCTGCAGCGTAGGATGCGCGCAAGGATTCCTTTATATAGGATTCCTCTCACGCAAAACCACCGCCGCCTGCGGCTACAATGGGCCAATGTGCATAGGAGCTGGCGTGCTGATTGGCAGCAGGTCGTCTCTTCTAACGAATCCCGCTTCAATTTGTGGCACCATGATGGCCGAATTCGTGTCAAGCGCTATGCCGGTGAACGGCACATTCCGGAGTGCATTATCGAACGCCACAGTGGACGAACACTCGAAGTTATGGTCTGGGGTGCCATAGCATATCATGAAAGATCACAATTGCTACGAATTGTGGCCAATTTGAATAGTACCCGACACCTAAACGAAGTTTTACAGCCCCAAGCTATTCCTTTCCTGCAAGGATTGCCAGGGGCTATATTTCAGCAGGATAATGCCCATCCACATGTCGCCAAGACTGTCAAATCCTACCTTGATTCGCAGCAGTTGCAGCTTCTTTCTTGGCCTGCATATTCCCCGGATATGTCACCGATTGAACATGTGTGGGATTTCTTTGGGCGGCGTCTCTCTCGTGATCCTCGTCCTGTTGCTTCGACAGACGAACATTGGTTGCGCATATGGAATACTCTTCCGCAGGCAGATATTCAAACTTTGTTCCACTCCATGCCGAGTCGTGTAGCAACTCTTACTGCGGCACTTGGTGGCCACACAAAATACTAATTTCTATCTTTTTTTATTGTTTTTTTGGTTTGAAAATGTAATTATTTATTTGTATCATCACCACTCAACTGTGTATTAAATTTCATTAAACTATGATGCATCCTTCATGGTGTTGTAATTTTCACAAACAGGAGTGTACTTCACAGCTTTTCGCAAAAACTGGTGTTTTTTCTAACTTCGTAAGTAACTTTACTGTACGGTTTAGGTGCTTTTATATGTGAACAATATGGATCATGTCTTAAGCGGTCTTAATACCTTGAAAAAAGATTTGGATTTTGAAGGCGTTATAGAAGAAATAATCCATCGAGATGGTCAGACCGTTGCAGATGAATGCAGAGCAATGGTGGATACAATGGTTACTGAAGCGGCTGATCACGTTCACACAATGATTGAAAGCGTCTTAAACAACATTGCCGATCAAGTGAGTACAAAAACTTTGTTTAGTATTGTATGTAATCATATTGTTAATGTTTTTGTAATAGTGATATCTACAACATCATCTTTAAAGGCAATTCAAACTAAGAAGTTGAAGTTAATTCACGAAATATTACATAGCTTTTTTTTTTTTTTTCAGCAGCAAATTTTATTCAACAATTAATGTCAAAAAAACGTGTTGGTATTAGATACTAGTTGAAATAATAGCAGAAGATATAGTATGCAAAGGTTCAAAATATGAGTTTGTATACGCGGGGATGAATGAGAGATGAGTGTCACCTCAGAGAAAATTGCATTGGACATAATTAATATATGAAATGGTTAACTAAGAGAAATCTTACTAGCACTAAAGTTTTTCAGGTTGATTCGGATTCCTCAAATCAACATTCAAATCATCAATTCGAATCAACATCCGAATCATCATCGGATTCCTCGCCCCATATTAGAGAAGGAATCCCAGGAGTAAAAAAGGACTTAGCGCTTGTTCAAAAAAAAAAAAAAACTTCAGTCTTAGAGATGGGCTCTAAATTAGTACATATTCTCAAATTTTGTTTTATTCAAATGTATTACATTACTTTTTATGAATTAAACTTTGATATTTGAAAGTTGAAACGTCTTACTTTTATGCAGTATTTTCTCATTTTTTAAAAGTATTCTTATTCGCCTTCAAAATACACAACTACTGAAAATGTATGTGACGAAATGAGCTTGCCTAAGCAAATTAATCAAACTTCCTTGTTTTAACAAACGACGTCTCAGATTTTACTACTCTTCAAATAAATTTCGAAATATGTCTTTGTTTTAACTCCTACTACTTTTGTGCTGATTGGGCTTGTCTGATGACGGCTTTTATCATTCACTTCTTTCTACAATAACTTTTTTTCCCTTAGATGAAACCACCGATAAGGAAGCTAATTTTCCACATGGCTTGGGCTCCAGAGAAACTAGAGCCAGAGAAGGTTAGAGTTTGTTTCATTGCTGTAACCATTACTATTTTTAGTGATGATATTTCCTTGAAGAAGTTCTTTGAAGTTTTATTTAACTTTGAAAATAACTTTAAATCTATAAAACGGATAATTAAAATATAAGCCAATATTTGAAAAAATAATTTTAGTTTCAATGTTATGTGTGTCAGTGTCAGTCGACATGACACCACGCGTGAATGCTTAAAAGACTTCTTTCTGATAAGTTTATAAAAATAAAAACATTTCCAATGCTCATACATGAACGGCATAACTAAATAGGAACAGAAATATTCGTATAAACTGTTTTTAAAACAATGTTTGATGCTTTATGTTTGCGCGAATTGCTTTTATTTTTTTCTCCGTAGTTTGGATGTAATTAGAAATTTAAAAAAAAAATAAGCCTAAAAATATAACCCACTAACCCGATAGGTTGACATACTTGAAACTAGACATTTTCAAGTATCATTTGCATCCTGTTTTTGCTTTAGTCCAAAAAGTGGTTAATTTCCACGAATAATTTTTTTTAGAGAAAATAGCATAAATATTTGATGCAATTAAACGCACAAGAGCTATTAGATTATTTTTGAAAAACAAAACTAGTTTTATACATTGATCAATGTTAAATAAATCACTGATTATGAGTCTAAGATGAATTTGCTTTAATGTGTGGAGTTTGAGTACAATAATAACCAATAATTAGCTAAATTGACTAGTCAATAAAATCAACAAAGTAAGGAAAATTGGTACTTCTTCGTATACCTGATGAGCGCAACAATTTCCAAAATCAGCATTTTCTGCGCAGGGCTCAAAGCCAAACTTCAGTTTTTCAAGAAAAATCAAATACATACTCGGAGTGCATTAAAAGGGAACTCAAGTGACAACAAAATTGCTCAAATATTGAATATTAAAAATAGTTTTTTATTTATTTATTTATTTATTTATTTATTTATTTGAAAGGTTAGATGATTAGGAATGATACGAGAAGTCTCAGAAAGCATATCAGTAAATGCTTGGAAGTCAAAGGTTCAAACTGAGTTTAAGCACTTTGAAAGAATACTTCAAGAGAATGCATGTTCCGAATGTTTATTGTCTTTCAAGTGTACATTTAGTATATTAACTATATTTAAATACTTGTAATTAACTATGTTTTTGGCAATAACCAGCAAATCAAACCAACAAAGACGAGAAAATTGGAACACCTGCATGGATGCCCATGCGCGCATCCATTTTCAAAATTGGTGCTTTCTGAGCAGGAGTTTTAAAAAAAACTTCATTTTTTCAGAAAAAAATCGCCAAACTTATTCGGGTGCATTGAAAGGGAACTCAAGTGAAAACAAGATCTCGCAAATATTTCCAATTAAAAATGTTTTTTTTTTTTTTTTTAAATAAGATTAGATGATCAGAAGTGATGTGAGAAATCATAAAAATGAATGCTTGCAAGTAAAGGGTTCAAATTGGGTTTTCCCTCGGGGTTGCACTTTGAAGAAGCATTTCAAGAGTTTAAAATGCATGTTCGAATGTTTGTTCATATCTTTCGAGTTCGGGAGGGGTGAGCTTGTATTAATTTATATTAATTATATTTTTGCATTAACTAGTCAATCAAATCAACCAAGTAGAGAACTTTGGTACACCTGTGTGGATCCTCGAGCGCGCAACGAATTTTAAAATTGATTCTTTAAGATAGACCTAAATTTTTTGAAAAAAAAATACGCAAATGCATTCGAGGCACATTGAAAAATAACTTAGGTGAAAACAAAATTGCTCAAAAATTGCTTAATTAAAATATTTTTCAAGCTTTTTCTTGGAAATTAGAAAATCAGTAATCATGTAAGGAGTCGCAAAAATACTGTAAATATTTCAGGAATTCAAAATGCATTTCTGTTAATCCCATTCAAGTGGGAGAGAGTGAGCTTGTATTAATTTGTCTTTTCAAATTGGCTAAATATTTCATGCATAGATGATTTTAAAAATATATGCATGGATAGTCTATTATTAATAACATTACTGTTAAGCGCAATTTTATTTTTTGTCAAGGAAGTGTTTGGTTCTAATCAACTTTATCTCATAACTAAGTATCAGGAAAAAATATGGTTTGGTAAACTTTTTTTGTAATTCCAATAAATGTTACAATAGGCTCGAATAACAATGATTATATTAGCAGTCCATCGTGTTAAACAATAGTAAATTTTTATGATTGGGTTAAACGAGCTTTTAGTTGTGACAAAATACCGAATGATTTCATACGTTATACTGCGGTTCTGATTAGTTGAAGCTTGACCTTGACAATGTTTATTTCTTTTAAGAGAAATAGTAAAGGATAGTTTGCACTGGAGTTAAGTGACATTTGTAGTAGTTTAGCAAAATTATTCCATCTCAAATCCGTGCCATCAATAGCTCTTCCCTTTTCACTCTACTCCCCAAAAGTGCACATTTTCTAGGTCAAGCCTCAAATTATCAGAGCAGCACCTAGGAGACTAATAATACTCTAATAAAGGTTGATGTCATACCGGATAGAGCATGTCCGTACGTTGTTGTATTGGTTTCATCTGTGACGTTATCGGACTAGTATAGGCACAAGCGCGTAATTGCTGCGATTTAGCACTGTTGTACAGTCAAAAATTAGTGCAGCGCGAAAACGTGTTTTGATACAACGTGGTGGTTCACTTGTGAAGTGTTTGAGAATCACTAAATGAGCTCAAGTGAACCGGTAATAATATTCGCTTGAACATAATTTGAAAATAGACATTGAATTGAAAATTACAAAAAAAATTTGAAATGTCGCCACAACTGAGTCAATCATATTCTCGGAATTATTGAAAACGAAATCATAGAAAAGATTGCATCGAAAGGAATTCTAAGAAAACCTAAACATATTTTTATGAAACACTTCTTTTGTTTTTCCCATGACATTTTCAAGCCATTTTTTCCTCTCCTCTTTTGCCATACGTCTTTTTAGTATCAGGATGTCATAATACACAAAACTTTCTTTATCATCGATTATCAGAATAGAATAACAATTTTTAGTTTTCACAATAGGGATTTAATTGCTGTTTATATTGTGCATGATATAACGCAGCATCTGTCCCTACATGTTTCTACAGCGTTGAAAACAAAAACAAAATTCTAGTTATTCTGGAACAAAATATTGAAAAGTTCAAAACCCAAAATGAAGAACACGTGTGTGGAATGGAGATGAGGGACCATATTTTTGGACTCAAAACTTATTTTCAAAAATGCGTTCATGAAAGATTTTTAAATAATTTTAAGCTTCTGAAATGCATAAGCAACACGAGTAGAAAAATATTTTCCATCTTTTCCAACCACAAAAGTCATACACCGACACTTCACGGGGGAGAAAATCACTCGCAGCAAAATGCAGAAGCAGGCCAACTAATCTCAATTTCTTTTCTCCACTCTCAATAACTCCATTACACATTCAGTTTGACAATGGGCATTGTAAACCGAATGTCACTTCAATCTGTGGCAGGCTGAAAGGTTTTGACATGCGATGTTCAAACAGACATAGCTAAAAATCGTCTAAACTCAAATTGATTTCAATAATAATCCTATAAGTCACTAACATATTTCAAGTTTTAAAAATGATAAAGAAAGAAAGTCAAAGTCAGCGTGTGGCTTAAAAAGTAAAGCATTCATTTTTTAGGTTAAGCATTTATATAAATAGCAGTTAACATTAAAACTTCTCTTTTTTTTTAAACCTTTCACGCAAAACATCGTGCGCATTTTACCAGCACAATGAAATCAAGTTAAATTTAGCATTAAAGCTTGCACATAGTTTTGAATATGGTCCGTGTTTACGTTTTTAGGAATGAAAATTATAGAAAATAGTTGTAAATGATTCAAAACTCTATTTGAAAATGCTATTTTTCTTTTTATTTATTTTTCTGTGGTGATGAAAAAAAATCCTGAGTATCAACTAGGGATTGCAATACCAGTATTCGGTATTTTTTAAAAGTTATACCGGGAATACCGGTATTCAAAATTTCCCAAAAAACTTTCAAATATATAAATTTTGTTGCCATATTTTATTAGTTTGTGCAAAAAGTGCATTATTTGCTTTTCGTGAACAAATATAAAATAAAGGAACAAATATCATAATAAAAAAATCAATTATAGCAAGAAACATAATGCATCTATTTGGAACTCATTTTAGTGAACAAATTTCCTGCACTTGAAATATTCTTTCTGAATTCGCGGAGACCGGTGGTACTGTTAATAATGAGCGATACAGGTCCTGCAGCTGCCTGGAAATCTTTCATCTTCAAATAATTCGGCCTTTAACTTGTTGGTTCTGAAAAAATCATTTTTGTGGTTGTGGGTGTTTCTTTTGCATTGTGGGTATTTTTTTTTTTTTTTGGCATTATTATGTATAAGTAATTTTAACTTATTCGAGCGAAAATTCTTTTCCAGCATCTGCAACGATTTCCACTTGATCAGAATAGGTTTGTGTTTGCTTTTTATTAACTCTTTGGCTTGAAACTTGCGATGAATTTAATCCTGTTGGGTTTTTTTTTTTTTTTTTTCGTTTACTTTTCGGAATTCTTCACAGTTATGTAATTATCTGAAAATATGTTCCAACTGATTATGCCTTACCTCGTTGCAAATGTTCAAGGCATTATAAATATTATCTCGCTTGTCATAAAGATGAATAGCGAGATAGAACAGCATGACAACAAATTACTGTTTGTTTTACTAACAAGAAAAAGTTTTTCTCAAAATTCAGTACAGTCGAGACAAATATTTAAAAACAATATCATACAGAAATATAGCAATTGATGGTTACAATAAATTGTTAATAGCACAAACACGTTCGTAATTACACCAAAAAATAATTTTCACGAGAGGGCAAGTCTAGGAAATGGAGAAAATAAAAACGTGATTCATATAAACTCACGAAAGTGCGATTCATCACACTATCTAGGGATGAAAATATCATTTTGTAATCTTTCCGCTACTTTTGTTCATTGTTATTCTATAAATTAGTGCTTTTGAAGCCAAATTTTTACTTAATTAGATTGATTTTGGTATTATCGCATCGAAAAAGAAATTTATATCTAAAATAATATAACAGTATTTAATATTTTTAGCTGATACCGAAAATACCGGTATTAAACCCCAGCAAATACCGGTATTATGAAATTGCAAAATAGCTCTCAATACCGGTATTTGGTATACCGGTATTGCATTCCCTAGTATCAACCTTTTTATGTAAGCTCGTAGTATAAAATTTTCACCAAACTTTAAGTAGTATATGTTTTACTCTTTTGAATACAGTTACTGAAAATTGTGTGCATATTTTCATGGAATTGTTTCTTTACCATTTTTAACTAGACGGACAAAAGGGCCAGTCGAAGCACAGGCGAATTAAAAACCAAAACAAAAACTCAAAAAAGTAAAGATAGTGTATATCAACATGACTTTATATTAGTTCGAAATAAACTGTCCCAAATTATCAAACAAATGTTTCGGAATTTTCTTTCAATTTTTTACTTATTTTTTATAATATTTTAACTAGCAGCATAACCTTACACATAAGTTAATAACGTAATCAAATTTATCTGGTTTCAAACCGCTGGAAATATCTTAGCCAATATATTTCTCCATTTTATACATATAGAAAATAGACCAATTCTTTATTTAAATGTGGTCGATTCAATTCATTTCTTGCCTTTCTCATTTGAAATATCTACGCTGAAGTAAAAGACCTCAAGGATTTAAGGAGAAAATAAGTAAGAATAAAGCGTTATCTGTCTGACTAAGAAATGAATTTCAAAAGCATTAAGGGAGCGCAATATCTAACTGGACAAAAAAAACTGCAATAAGAGAAAAATTTCGAAAAGAAGTTGCCAAAACGTGACTGAAAGGACTTTGAGGGAGATTTCGCATGGTATTGTTTGAAAATCCTAGGCTGTTTTCGCACTACAGTTAAAATTTTTGAAAGCCATTGAGCTAGATTTCGTGAAATGTTCTAGTTTAAGTATTTTCTGTGCTATACATAATGCCCAGTGGTTTGTAAAACTCCATTTGGTAGGATTTGCTACAGTTATGTAGCAGTATACTAGACATCCTCTTTCGTAAAGTTGATTTATTAGTTAGAATAAATTTTTTAGTTGTAGAGAACAATGCATTTCTATGCTGAAAAGCTCTATGCTCCTTCTGTGTCTTCAAGCAATGATTGAATTCTATTAATTTATTGCGTAGAATTAGTGGAAGAATTACACGCCGTGTTTTGTCGTGATTTTCAAACGTAAATGTTCAATATTTTGTTTTACATATATTTGTCCAGATAATAATAAACTGTACTATGAAGCACCTCTTTGAGAATGTGAAACAAAAAGCGCAAACCGAAGCGTGAACAATCCAAAGAATTTCAACAGTGCAAGAAAATCGTAAATACAAGGTGATCAGAAAATGAGTTTACGTTTGAAAAAATAATAATGCGCGGAATAACTTACGTAGATTGGTAAAAAATGACACATTTGAAATGGCATGGGATTTTATTATAAAAACGAACGAGCTGATGTGTGCATCACATGACTTCCTTTTACTCCAATTTAATGTCATTTCCCCATTATTCGCTATTTTAATGTGATTCAATATTTATTCTCTAAATATCACCAACAATGGCCAAATTGAAACCAAAAAAAAAAAAAAACTCCGCCAAATTTGTCGCCAAGTTGGCGACAAAACTTGGCGACCAAAAGACTGGCGATATATCGCCAAGTGTCCGACAAATTATAACGCCACTTGAGTTTACATCGAAATTAACAATGATTTCCCCCCAAAAAGGTGCAAAAGACCCCCTTAGGAACATCCGAAAGCAACCAAAAGGGGAGGTGCACAACTAGACCCCACTACGAGTCTATGTACCAAATTTCAACTTTCTAGGACATACCATTTTTGAGTTATGCGAGATACATACGCACATACGCACATACGCACATACACACATACGCACATACATACAGACGTCACGAGAAAAGTCGTTGTAATTACCTCGGTGATGGTCAAAATGGATATTTCGCGTGTCTATACATTCTTAGGCACTTTTCCGCATGTGGTCGAATCGAAAAAAAAACTCAACATTCATTTGGGGGTGAGCAAAATGGAAATTAAGGGCGATTTTTGAGTGAAAATTTTTTCGCGAATACAATACTTCCTTTTTTGTAAAAGGAAGTAAAAAAGAAAAATTATGCGCAGTATTTTTATCCAGGATGGCGCTTCGCCTCATATTGCTAGATTTGTGAAAGATCTCTTGCGCGCGTCGTTTGGTGATGATTGCGTGTTCAGCCGCCACTTACGTTATGCTTGGCCTCCCTGGTCCTCAGATCGCACTCCGTGTGATTAGGCTCTGTGGATACCTGAAGTCAACATTCTACCGCGATCGACCGACATCAATAGGGATGCTAAAAGATAGCATCCAACGTCAATGCTTCGACATACTTTTATCGTGGTTACAATAAACCCCATGACATTTCAAAGCATATGTGTCAATTTTTACCTATCTACAAAAATTATTCCATGTATAATTAGTTTTCCAAATATATACTCATTTTCTGATCACTCGGTACTTCAGATTTCTCGTTACCTGCGGTATTTGAAGAAAGGGTGTGGTTATTAAAGGCATGAAATGCACCATATAAATTATTTGACTAATTGGTTTTAAAATTCAGAGAAAAAAATTCATTTAAGGGTTTTTTTTTTTTTTTGAGTTTAAGAGATCTATTTCTATCACCCTTTTCTACCCAACTCCTTACTTGTTTAAATATAACATACAGTAAAAGTTAAAAGATTATAAAATATGAGAAAAATATTTTAAGTATTTTTTATGTCGCAACTTTTCATTCTTTTGCAAATTTCGAAAATTGCGTTTTGCGAAAAATCCTTCGGAACTGAATGTACGTCATTTCCGGAATAAGCACTAAAAATGCGCAAGAATCACTAATCAAAACTTAAGAAACAAGGCAACTCTTAACTTTGCAGGTTCATAATATCACTCGAAACTTCAAGCCAAAGTAGGGTTCAGAAAAGATGGGATGGTCTCATAGAAAACTTTATTTCTTGTCGTTGCAAGATATTGCGTTTAATCCATGGGTATAAAAAATATAGTAAATAAATGAGGTAATTAAAAACAAACGATTGTTTACAACAGCATTAACTTCGGCAAGAATATCAATTTCAGAATAACAAATCAGTTAGAGATAAAAAAGTGCAAACGTTCCTCTTCTGCTACCAAACGTGTTCCAAGCCGTTATTTAACTTCGTTAACCTTAAGTATTCAGAACTAAATTTCAAATAATTATTTCAGCTTTACTTAATAAAATCAACAGCAACTGATCTCTAGAAGTATAAAATTAATAATTACTAATTAATTCTGTTTCTTTCAGTGTATTGCTCCTCTCTTGGATTTCCTAGAGAAAAGTTTTTCCCAGATGAATACAAGCTTTCTCAACGATAATTTTCAGAGATTATTGCAAGCTGTATGGAGACAGGTTCTTGCTGAAATTTCGTACATGTCCAAATCGAATGTTGGGGTAAAAGTATTTGTTTACTCTTATTCATTTTATTAAATATATAAGGTCTGTTGAGAGTAAATGGAAACAAAACATTAACTCTGTACTTTCATGTTTGAAGAAAAGAGTGACAAAAAATTCAGACGTGTACTTGTAAAACTTTTAAAGTCTAAAAGCAGTAAAGATACTCGTATCTATAAAAAGTTTTGTTGCATGTCACTGTATTTAATATGAATTTCTCTGCAATTTTTTTTTTTTTTTTTTTTTTTTTTTTTTTTGTGACACGTGCATGTCTTCAGTTAGATTATAAAAAAAATATTTTCTCGAATACATGCAACATTTTCTTCTGTCAACTTTTAGATATTTTGTTTTTTAAAGTTATACTTATTTTGACGCGATGAGTGTATTTTAAAAATGCAATTGAAACTTTCAGAATGATATTTTCCCATCCAGTAAAATTTTTAATAGCTAATGTGAATGCTTTTGAATGTACTTATCTGTATTGAGATTTTTTTTTCTTTCTTTTTTCGAAAACATTTACTCTTGAGCACCCACAAAAACTGCCTCTACATTTTGTTTTTGCTCCGCTATGTAAGTTATCTCCAACCACCATATTTAGTGCGACTCTGGTTAGTTGAGCTAAGACCTTGAGAAGGTTTACGTCGTTTTGGAGAGTTCAGTAAAAACAGGATGAATTATTACTTCGGTTTTGAATTAGAATACTTCTGAAATCTACGACTACGAAAGTACCCCAACTGAATTCAGCTTCAATTATCCTTCCCTGTTACTTGAAAAGCAATTAACATTGTCAATACTGTAGCTCAACTTACTAGAGCCGCACCATACCATAGACACAAGTTTATCTGTAAGAATATTTTTTATTATTTTAGTTTCAGCAAGATTAATTGAAGGGCAGAGCTGCCAGCGCTTGGGTTTTGTTTAAAGTTCTTGGGTTGTTGGCTTTATTGCTGAAAAGGGCACATTTAATAAATATTTCAACTATAAAATGTAATGTTTTGACTAAAATATTCTTTTTTCAGCAAAATAATGTTTTATGAAAATAACCAAAAAAAAAAAAAAAAAGAAAGAAAATTTTCCCCGTTCTTGCCCGGGATGTAATTTAATCTCTTCGTATGGTAAATCATTTCTGCTATCTGTACAATTAAATCAGTTGTACAATTGTATCAAGAATTTTTTCTACGAGAATAATTAATGACCTAATATTTTTAGTATTTATAATAATATTATTTAATTTATCATTTTAAGATTAATAATTATTAATATTCTATTATAATGGTCTATTATAATAGACACTAAGAGCACTTACAAAAAAGTGAATACATCTTAAGAATTGTCAATTACATGACGTTGGGTTTTCTTGCCTAGATCTTGGGAATTTTAGTGCGTAATCTTTAGTTTTACGAAAAATCTCGTTGGCAGCCTTGTTGCTGTTGAAGGGATGAGTGGGAAAAAGGGATTATATGAAATTTGTCTACATATTTATATTATGACGTTGTTGATGTTGCTGTAACATTAAATATTGCAATTAAATAAAATAACATCATCAACACGGTCAATGTAATCAAATGTCTCACGACCCTTTCTTCCCTTCACCCCTTCAATAAGCCCCATCTACTCGCACACAATCATTGGAAAATGTAAATGTCACGTAATCCCTTCTATTCTCATTTTCATTGAGATCTTTTCTTAATTTTATATTTTAGAAAGAAAGATGCTCTTTCTTCCTACGCCTTCATACTTGTTTGCGCATGCTTGTTGATTTCTTTCATAAGAATGGAACCATTCTTCATATTGAACATGTACAAAATTCCCTCTACCAAGTAAGTTAAGTCTTTTTTAGTCTACTTGATTCAGCTTTGTTTCAAATATGAAGCATCTTTTCCAATTCCGAGAATTTGTCGGTCATTAATACCTTTACTTTTTTTTACAACATCTAACTACTTGACTAATATGCCATTGGGCTGGAATCTACATACTTATTAGGCTAAGCAATTATTTTAAAGCCTAAAGGCTAAGTACAGAATACAAATCCAATTCGCAACGAATGAAATAAAAAATACTTTTTAGAAATTGGAAACAGATATATTTTACCTGAGCTCTGGCCGGCTTGCTTCACTGGGCTAAATTCCCGGACTTCATTCCCTCTAACTTCCTGATACGGCGGAGCTATCAGTTGCTGCTTCATGCAAAGATGTGACCTTCCCCTAAAAATGAGATTTTAAAAACTACATCACACTATTATATAAAGCTTAGCTTATGTGCAAAAATTATACTTCACGCATGCCAAAACTCACACTTTTTTTCTGTTTTGGCCGCACTACAAAATGATTTAATTACCAGAATAAACAAATAAATATGTAAATTCTTCAAGTTGAAATGTTTTTAAGGATTAAACCATTCGCAAGCAGCAACTGACTAATGTAAAATTAATATAACGCATGTAAAACAATTTCATGGTTGTAATACTAGCTTAGATCTCTGTTTAGAATATTTTCTCGCATAATGTTTGACGAACAGAAATTCCATAATTATTTCCAGTTGAACATGGTTGCATGCTTATCAGTATGATATTTCACAATCAAGTATACAGCAAATACTGTAAAACCAGCAAATGTAGAGTGTCACAGTACGCTAACCATATTCAGACAAAAACAAGAAAAAAACAAAATGCTGAACTGTATTAATATAGTAAACTCCTGACTATCGGCGGACGGATTATCCGGCAGTCTTTTCACAATTTTTTTTAAATTAAATTTACGGTTATGTTATTGTTCGCTTTTAGGTTTCACAGTAGACATTTTTTGTATTCAATGTTAGTAAATGCAATGTAGCAATGTTTTTAGTTATAATTTAAATGTATGTGTGAATGTTATTAATATTTTTTAGCTACTATTTATACTAAGTATCGTTTATTACCTATTATTCGGATTATCCGCAGTTTTCACTTATCCACGGTTACCCTGTCACCCTATTCCGCGGAGCGGAAAATCGGGAGTTGACTGTAGCAGCCAAAATTTCGCCCAGCTAAAATTTTCAAAACTGGAAACAATGTATGAAAAATATCTATATGAAGTACTTTACAAGGGTACTTAAGAAAACGAAAGAAGCATTTTGAAATATAAATAGATAGAAATACAGAGTGTTTCATTAAAGTAGACTAACTTCTATGAAGTGATTGTATACATCCAAAGAAACAATTTTCATTACAGAATTAAAACGCAAAGGTGCTGGCGTACTTAGAAATTTGACCCATCAAAACGTTTAAAATCTTTTTTTTTTTTTTTTGCTGCGAACTGCTGGAAGAAGAACGACTCTAACTGCAAACAAATGAACGAAGAAAACGGAAATACAAAATTTTGCTTCGAATGTTACAAAAATCTCTGATCATAGTGTGCAACTGCACTTCGCAGTTGGAACAATCTGGAAGATGTTGCACTTCACTAATAGATAAAAAGTTCATAGGCATTTTATCAACAAAGCTGCAAATAAAAATGGCTCAGTGGCTCGAAACATTTTTGGACCGATTTCTCGTAACTATCCGGATACACATTTTTGATAGATTTGGACACTTGGTCACCACTCTCACCAGATCTTTCATCTCTCGATATCTTTTTGTAGAGGCATGTGATGGCTCATATGTATGATTCATATTAAATCTACAGAATAGATCGCGACTGGATTTTTGTCCTCTACAGGGGAGTCCACGAGTATGCCTGGTGTATTTCAGAAAGTAACCCCTCTCTCCCCCATCCTTTCTTTGACGATGTAAAACATACAACACCGTCATTCGCTGAAATGAACACTTCTTGCAATCATGTGTCATTAAACTTCGTAAATAAATCGCACTTCTTGTGTTTTTGCCACGCATTATGACACAACCTTTGACGCCTCTTAGCACTTTTATGTTTTCTTTTCAGGAAAGTATCTTCAATTGATAGCAAAATCTTCTGTAAAATCGACAGACTTATTGTAGAATGCACAAAGCAAAATCGCAGTAAATATTACAGCAGGAAATGCTGGCACCCGTTTTACCATTACATTTTGCTGTAAAAGTGCTGTTTTTTTACAGTATGCGCAATAAGATAAATAAATACCTTTGTGCAGAACATTAAAATAAGAAAAAACAACGTCAAAAAGCACAAATTGCAAATTACAGCAGACACGTGTTTCGGCGTTACAGGGAACGCCTTTTTCAATGCAAAAAGTAATGAGCTTACGGATGTCTTTTCATCAATAAGCTCATTACTTTTTGCATTGAAAAGGGCGTTCCCTGTAACGCCGAAACACGTGTCTGCTGTAATCTGCAATTTGTGCTTTTTTGACGTTGTTTTTTCTTACTTTAGTATGCGCAATACCTTAAATACGGGCTGTATATACAAAAAGATGTTCATAAGTTTAAAATCTGTGACATCGTACCGCTAGTTTTAAGCAAGGACGTAGCCAAGAGATAGGACCAGACGGACGGAGCCCCCCTCAAAATGTTCGGGAAGTATCTCACACAATTGTTTTCATGGATACATAACGAGGCCAAAGAGAGCTTAAAATTGCGTTTAAATGCTTTAATTTCGCAGAATTCCATAGATGAGCCAATGATCCCCAAGCACCTCTATGGCGTTTTTGGGACTTCACGGCCAAACAAATTTCAGTAGAAAGCTTTTCCCGCTCTCTCCCACGCAACGTGGACAAACATAGGTTTCAAATATGTTTTTAGTAGAGAGCTACCCTATACCCTGCTCCTTCCCTAACATCAAAAATGTTAGATTAAAATGGTATTTTAGAGCCTCAGTACTGAAACTTTCAAGGGAGCCTAGTGTCCGTACAAAATTTTGAATTGAAGGAACTGCCATTTTAGTCCTTCAGTTTTGAACATCCCCCCCCCCCCCCATAGCAAATCAAGACCCAAAATTGCGTTTTTGAAACATCAATATCTAAAATTTCCTGGTGACACCGCCCAAACACTCCTTATAACGTCATCAAAGAGCGCCTTAAATACATTTGAAGGACTTCAATTTTAAACAATTTCTGGGGGAGCTTTCCCCGAGTCTCACGGTTTCCCAGATGTTTTTATTAATGATTGCTTAAAATTGCGTCTTCAAGACTACAATTTCAAAATTTTCCGAGGGGAATCTGTAAATACACTTTATACCCTCTTCTCACCTAATAATTCTAAAAATAGCCTGAATTTGTGTTTAAAAAATTTCAATATCGAAAATTTTCCAGGTGGAGCTTCAAACTTTCAAAGATCAAATAGTTAAATATCGAATTCAATTCTGAAAAAAATTCAGGTTTTTATAACGTGACAAAAAAAAATGTCTAAAATTATAATTTTTGAAGTCAGTTGCACAAGTATTCATGCTTCTCTTGATACTTGCTACTCTTCCAGCTGCAGTTGAAAGGAGAATTTTTTCCTTTAACGGGAAAAGACCAATTTAAGGAGCAGTACTGCTCTAGATGCCTAAATGGCCTTGATCTGTCTGATGTCAAAACTGAAGTTTCTGATTAGGAAATAGCTGAAGAATTTTCGAAAAATAAGAGACGTTTCAATTTTCCATATTTGGAAAAATTTATTTGAAATATTAATGTTATTAGAAAACATTCTTTATTATTTCGGTGTCCTGATAAGGAAAATACTTTAAACACATTAATTGTGCACATATTTCGATAGTTTTTTATAGTTAGCAATTGTCATTAATTAGCTAATGAAGTCTGTTTAGTTAGCAAATTAAGAAAAACAATGTGTTATTCTCTTTAATGTTATTTGGGTCCACCCCGAAACTGAATCCTGGCTACGCCACTGGTTTTAAGTTAAAGCTGTGAGTAAATGCAGAAGAAAGAACCTTTCAAAATGCATTCTTCGGCATCAGCTGTCAAGTTTAAACCTTTAACAGGACTTTAAAAAAACACGAGTTGAATCAATAGTCGATTGTCACTTGAGTGATCCTGCTGAATAACTAGATGTTAGTCTGTAGAATCCAATGTTTTTTTTTTTTTTAAGTCATTGCATTTTATTCAGTTTTTAACCAAATATGTATAACATACCAGTAGTACAATATCGTTTCGCAATGTAAAATTCAATGAATTAAAAACATTCTTTGACAAAGAAATTATTTTTTTAGAAAAAAGGTTAACAGCGAAAGTTAAAACACGTTGGTTTTCAGCATGAAAAACAAAAAAGGACTTCAAAAACGATTGTTTTAAAACATCATAGAGGAAGGCAAGCGGGTACATCTTCTGAAATAGAATCAAATATGAAGCTAAAAGGAAAAAAGATGATTGAATTCCTCTCGAATTTTTAAAATTTTATGTGTATTTTGATAAAGTGAATAAAAGTTCTCCGAGCGATTTAATAACTCGTGTCGCCATCTGCTGGAATTATTTGTAAACCATTATAACTGACTAACTGAGATCCGAAAAAGATAAGACGAAATAAATTAAATATGTTATCGGATTTTTAAAAAAAACTACTCAAGCTGCATTCATCTCACTAAGAAAATTTATACGTCATGTATGAAAGAACTTATTTTAAATAGGGAGCTGTTTTACAGAATTCTTCTACAATGTTTTTAAAATTTGATGGGCTTTTTTTTGCATTAGTGCTCCATTGAGCATTAAAATATAATAAAAAAAATGAAAAATAAGTGATAAACAGGAAAATTTTTAATATGTTTCAGTATGAATAAATTTCAATAATTCCATCTAATCCTTTCATCTTCTTTCACAGCATAACTAGTACAGAGAGACACAAGAAAAATGAATCTTTTTTTATGTATAGTGCATATGTACTATGAGTAAATATGTACTGTATACAGTAAATATACAGTAAATAGTAAGTATACAGCAAGTATTTTTTGATACAAAACCTTGGAAAATATGAAAAATGACGTTATTAGATGTATGGTTAATAGTGTGACATATGGAAGGCATAGGGGTAGAGCGAGTACAGTGAGACACAAAAATTGAATTATATTTTTAATTATTAAAAAAACACTGAAATTAAATTCTTTCAAATGGTACAACATTTGTCACTGCAATTGGAAAAAAAGTGGATCTAGAAAAAACTAAGAAATCACACAAACAAGAAAAAATAATTAAAACGAAATGCAATTTTGTCCCACCGTTCCCCTGGTAAGTAATGTAACACATATCCAGTGTAACATATATTTTTTGAATTAGCGAAATTTGAAAGAATCTAAATTTACCTGGTAAAATATGAGTGATTGTTGTCGTTTGGTTTTAGTATGAGCTATTGAATTTGGAAAGATAAATTTCATGCCGTCTTGACACACAGTAGTGACATCTACCAGGTATTTGTTTGAGACTAGATAAAATGGTTTATATAATTTTGGATTAGTAAATCTTTCCTGTCTGTTTCAGAAAATCTCCAAAATAGTTTATCTGACTTCCTTTTTTCTAGGCATGTTGAAATTTTGAAATGGGAACAGATATCATTACATTTAGTATATTGCAATGAAACAATAAAAAATAATGTAAATAGCAAAAGTATGAAATAGAAATATTTATGCGTTATTATGTGGCTATAAAAGTCATAATTCCATTCAAGCATCCTTATTTTGCTGATGCAGGGCTTTCAAATTTATTTTATTATTATTTGCATCAGTAGGCTAGTTGGAATTAAATTTAATTCAAAGCATAATTTCTCCAATTTTAGTATAAAGTTTCCATGGGAGCAGTGAGCAACGAATTAATGGTGTCTCACTCTTCCTGTCTCACTGTTTTCTTTACCAATCTAGAAATTTTCAAACAGAAAATAAATTGCTGTTGTCTCATTGTTCTCCCTCTGCTGTTCTCTCACTTTATCCGTTTCTCTCCAATGTAGTAAGATCGTCAACATACAAGCCCGACATTTCAAAATGTTCTGGGGGAATAGTGGGCTAGAGTACAAACTCATATCGTTTTATAGGGAAAAAACAACTTAATATATTTATAATTGTGCACTTACTTTAAATTTATAGATTCCTGATGGGGGGGGGGGGTGCGTGGCAATTGACCCTCAGGTAGGCTTTTGAGAAAACGAGACCCGTTTTCGAAATTAATACGAAGATTTTTTTTTCAATGTATATGAAGCACGGATAGTTTTTATTTCTTTGAAGATTTTGAATACTGGCGCCCGCAATATAATCAGGCTCTGGTAAAAGGATCTTTAGCTTTCGATAAACTCATTTCTGTTTAGAGAGGGGAGCTGCAAAAGCAAAAATTCTTAGATTGTCAAGAAGCCAACAATTGTTATTGGCAACTCCTCTTCACTATTTTAACAAATGGAACCGCTTAAGCCTCGACATATTGGAGATATTTTTATCAGAAACTCGCTCTGATTTTCAAATTTTATGGTAGTTCTTTAGTCAGCATACTATTTACCATACCAACCAAAAATATCAACCAAAAAAAAAAACTGAGATTTTCAGAAGCAAGCGAACTAGCTGTCGTGTTACAGTCCTGTTCACTTTTATAATGTTGTTGCTTTAACCTTATAACCTTATAATGATTCTCGGTTAAATCCTAAAGATCCATGATATACGTAGTAAATTCAGGGCAAAAGAAATGTCAATCTTATCCTGTTTTGATGACTACAGAAACGGACTCTAAAAATTTAGTAAAAACACTCAAAATAATGTTTGTGAATAGATCTTGTTTG
Source organism: Uloborus diversus (assembly GCF_026930045.1). NCBI lineage: Eukaryota > Metazoa > Arthropoda > Arachnida > Araneae > Uloboridae > Uloborus > Uloborus diversus. The sequence goes on from NC_072740.1 coordinate 75,208,965, forward strand.
TGAAAATATTTTCTGGTCCAGACCACCAAAAATATCTTTTCAAAAAATCAAACAAGCCAGTTAGGCAAGTAAGACAATTTAGTGAACTTTTTTCTTCACCAAACTATTTGGCTTATGGGAACTTTCTCGTAAACGATGTAGTGCAAAAAGCGCAATTAATGACAGCTTGAAAAAAAAAAATATACAATCAACAGTCAATGTTCTTTACAGAGAAATATAACACAAAAATAATCGAATTTCTGGGAATCCAACCTAATTTTTTCAATCCTAAATTGTTATTAAAATCAATACACACTGTAGCAGCTTTGGCTGAACGCCAAATTTTCTGCCTTAAGAAAAAAAAAACCCCGTGGATGAGAACTGATTAACTATTACGTCTAGTTACTTAACGATTACGTCTGACTGCTTAACCACTTTTTTTACCTTTGAGAGCAACAAAATGTGTACAAATTCGGGTAAAACTTTACAGCTATTTCGGAACACTTCAGCTTAAAACTGTTTTTGAAGCTACTTAGATTAAACGCGAAATTTGGTACCTTACACAAGCAATTCTTAATTTCTTAATCTATCTTGAAAACCGGCCCTAGCCAGGGTAAATGAAGGGCAAACTTGTCAACATTAGAAGCCTTCTCAATTCCAAATCGATTTACTACATTTTTATGACTGAAATAAGGAAACTCGATCACAAAGTGGCTTGATAAGGACATTTTAAAAAAATGACATTAGAAGAAGTAATTCTAGTACCCGAGGAAAAAACTATCTTCTTCAGATGTGATCCCAATTTTTGCTCTATTGTCACTTAGATTGCCTTGAGGAGATTTGCCAGATCAATTCAGCAACCAAAACAAGTTCATCAGATTCTTCCTTAACCCTCGTATAACTCTTACACATAATTCGATATATTTTATCCACAATTAAACTCGTGTTAAGTGTTATCCTGTCATTCGTCATTTCCCCGTTAGTGGAATAATAAACTGTGGATACTTTAAAGATTATTATTCTGCAGTTTGATCCAATAAATATGAAATCTGCACTTAAAAACTACGAGAAGCATATGTATTTACCTCAAGGCTTTTCTAACGAAAGCCACATTATCACTCTTTTGAAGGAGAGCGTAAAAACGTTTGTCTGGTACATGCATAGGTTGGGACTCGTGATCTTATAACACCAATAAACAATTATGATGGAATTTTTTTGTATAGAATTACATTGTTATGGCTCAATGCGGAATAAAATTCTACATGCAATACAGTAATTACCTGAAAATAGCCATTTTTGGAATTGCATTACTCTGGCTCTAAAGTACTGATTTTATGACTCGTTTAAACTTACTTTGCAATCTTATTTTTAGAGTTAATCCTTAAGCAACTCTTCAAACCATAAAATCTCAACAACAAAAAAAAAAAAAAAAAAAGGTTTTATTCAGTGAAGTTTCAGCTCTAAAAAAAGTTATGATTTTTTCCCCAGAAAACAATTAGCGATTTTTTTAGTAACAAAACTACGTCTTTTCTCGTTCATGCTTCTCAAATTGTAGTCCGAACGTTTTTCAGGAAACATTGCGAAGTCTTTTTTTTTTAATCCGTTTCATGAAGTTAAAATGTTTTAATGAGGAAAACCTATTTAATTAAGGCATAAAATTTTCCCTTCCTTTTTTTTTTCTTTTTGAATAAAACGGCAATGCCAAAGAAACATTTTCAATATTTCTCATCTTTGTATTTGAAGGGAAAAAGTTACGTTTTACCACGGCATAAATATTTCTCGTGTATATCATTTAAATGGTATAAAATAGGCACTTTAAGAAAAAAAATATATAAAACTGCTAGTTCTTTTAATAGACTTTCAACGAATCGGGCAAAAACTGTGCCGTAAAAATAGTACAATTATTTCACGGTACTGACTTCTACGTGAAGCAATTTATTAATGTACTTTTTAACCAACTCAAGTACCTCTTAAAAGCTTTAACAGTTTTTATCTCAAAAGTTAAAGAAAATTTTAACGGTTATGGTTCATAGTTGCCATTAGTTTTGATTAAACTTTTTAACATGTTACATCGAACTATAATAACAATATAGGTGCCGTTGACAAAGCATGATGATTGCATATTTGTGAGATATTGAACCTTAAAGCAGTTTTGAACGTTTTCATGATCTTTTGTTTTGAAAGATTGCACGAAAGATAAGGCTTTCTCTTAACTTTTTTGCTGTGCAATTACATCATTTTTAGAACGAAATATGTGTAATGTAAAATGCATTTTACAAAAACTTAACTGTACATCCGTTTTTCATTTAACTAATTTTTGTTTTAATATCCATTTCTTTCATTTGGAAGTTTATTTTGAAATAGTGCTAAAATTATGTTTAAATTTCAAGCGTTGAAAATTGCACTCGTGTTAACAAAAGGAAATGAAAGGTTTCTCTAAAATGAGAAAAAGAAAAAAAAAAGAACCCACAGAATAGTAACATGGTAAGAAATAAAAGTTTGTATTTTATAATTTAAAAACAATACATACCTGCACAGCACGTAAGTAAATGAATAAAATACTTGCAATTAGTTTACAATAAATATTATAGACCAAGAAATAAAAAAGACAAGTGTGTCATGGGCCATTCCACGGAAAAGTCAACCCTTTGTTCCGCATGTGACGGCTCATATATTTCATTAAAAAGTAATACAGTCGACTCCCGCATCCGACTTACGCGAAATAACTATAACGCAATTTTTTCACCAGTAAAGAATGTTAGACCTAACGCGAATTCCTGGTGCAACACGAAAATTTTCGGAAAAGGAATCATGGTGTGTAAGTATCGGCTTTGATATTGGCTACTAAATTTTTCTTTTCGTGAATGTACCTTTATCCTTTTAACATCACTGAGAGCGGGACTTCCCACACCGTTGCTTATACAAATAACTACTTCTCATTTTTCATTTATTTTTTTCATTCTAAATGAAAGTTGATGAAACACCTAAGAGCGCTGTTTCATCTTAAGTTTGTGAAGATAGAAAGAAAAAGAGAAAGTTTCTGACTATTGAAGAAAGGCTAAAGTTTATATGCTTGAACAACTATATAAAATGCGTCGAAGACAGCACGGCAATTAGGTATGAGTGAATCTTCCATTTGTACAGTTAAAAGTCAAAACCAGGAAATCCGTAAAAGTTTACCGAGTAGTATCTAAGCAAAATGCAAAAGTTATGAAAATGGAAGCTGCTCTCGTATTGTAAATTTAAGAAATCATTAAGAGGGGTTTTGTCATAGATGGAAACGTTATAAACGAACTAGTGAAGCAACTGTTTTGCATTTTAACAATATATAAGAATAACGGTTTAATCACACAACACACATCTTAATTTTCTTAAGTTACAATTATCATTACTGGATCTACTGTTCATTACAACTATAGTGCATTTGTTTTTGTTACTACATACTGTAAACTGTACGTACCGTAGTGGCTTATTTTATGTCTTTCTTTCCGATTAATCATTGATTTTGTGCATCGTAGCAGTATTTTCTGTAGAATAAAACATTATTTTAAAAAAAAATACAAATAAAAACTCAGTTTTTTTTTTTTTTTTTGTAATAAACAGTAATGTATAGTTAAGAAATGGTTTTTAACAGTTTGAGGTGGTGTTCAGAAGTGTCTAAAATAATCGGGTATGTTTATAAAAGTTTTTACACATACCCTTTTCCACAACGCGAAATTTCAACTTACGCGAGTGGTCTTGGAACGCATCCCTCGCGTAAGTCAGGACTCGACTGTACTTTAAAAGGGTAATGACGAATGTTTTTGCTTAAGAAATCACATAAGTTTGCAATTTGTTCAGCAGAAAAAGTTTTTCATTAATGTTTTAAAGTATTATTTTAAATGAAATATGTGAGGCGTCACGTGTGGGACAAAATGACCTTTTTCCGTGGAATGACCCTCATGTAATTTATTCCGCAATGAAGCAAATTTGCACATCGTTAATTCAGTGTAAAACTCCAAAAACTAATACTGATATCATTTTATGTATGTTATCCTGAAAGATTTGAAATTAAAAAATATATATACATATTATTAATAAAAACATTTAACAGCGACGGAAGATTTTCTTCAGGGAAAAAACACTTATAAAATATACTGGTCTTTAAAATTACGAGAATTTTCAGATTTGGTTGACTATCTTCAAAGCTACAGAACAGACTATACCAATATCCAGACAACACGCAACGATGCGAATGTGACAAATATGCATTTAAGATTTTCCTTTATCTATAACTTTCCTGTGATTCGTAACCTCAATCCATCATTTTAACGTTTGTGGCTACTCATTTTTTGCTCGTAAGAAGTTCAACGAGGAGGGTGAGCAAATAAAACGTAAATTTTTTCATGCACCCTTACAAAACTTATTCTCTACTGATTCCGACCCCCACACAGATAAAAGTTTGCCTATTTATGACTCAATGAATGTTTTGCCGCTCACCCTGTTTATGACTAGTGGTCAAAGGAGTCTGACAGCGATGGGGAAGTCCCGGGTTCGAATCTCTGCTCGGGCGTGGATGTACTTTATCTCTCGTGTCCTTTTCCTTCCCTTGTGTGAATGTGCTGTGAATGGTTTCCTACCCTATAAACGGGTCCTAATGGCATTTGTGTACTGTAGAAGTCGGACTTTAAACCAAATTAAGGTACAGTTGGAAAAGAGAAGAAGCGCACCCCAAATTGCCAGCCTAGCTGGCACACAACAACAATGACTTTATTTTTCATTTAAAATAGGAGTTTTACATTTCGTCCCGTTATTTTTCTTGAAATTCAACAAAACGCTTAGTTGTGAATGCCAGCGTATACTAATGTATTTCCAAAAATGCTCATTGAAATTCATCGACACAGAATTTACGAATGTCGGACTATACTACGCGACCATCCATTTAAAATGCTTCTTGAACAAAATATTTATTGATAATATTTCTCTATACGTAAAAGTAGACAGCAATAAAGTGAATGATTCTATGAATTATTTTACCTCTCATTCCCCCCCCCCCCAAATAACTGATAAAGAGTTGCAAAATTAATGTTTATTATTCTAATTGCTATTTTATTTTGCAGGAACTTGAAAAAGATCTGAGACTGCATAAATCTACGACCTTAAATTTGGTAGAGATGTATTATCTTCAGAGAATGAATGACCAAGTAAGCAGATGTTTCTGAATTTAGATGGGAACAGCTCTCTCTCTCTTAACTAGCGTTTATACGAATGAAAATTCACTTATAAAGACATTTCATTTCGCTATTTAGATACTCTATCAAAGGTAAAAAATCTCAAATAAATCTTAAAAATTCACTTATCAAATTGTATCTCTAAATGAACTGTCTGGCCTACTTTTAGTTTATGACACCAGTACTTGTCATTAACACAAATAATATGCTCCAGTAAAAGTTCAACAAGCTTGAAGAGATTAGAAATAGCGTAAAGAATAGATTTCGGAAATCATGTTAAAAATTATTCGGTGAAACGGTGAGAGGTTACAATGTATAATATTGAACTTAATATAATGGCATCAATGATAATATCACACGAATAATAGTACATAACAGCCGATAGTAATTTCAGAAAATACAGGCAATGTAATTTTTAAGTTTGCTTTCACTTGACATGTTCATGTCCACATAAGGGTACACTGTAGGGGAGGCTGGCCCAAAGCGAGTAGGTTTACGAAGAATGCTCGAAAATTGTAGTTTTTGGATTTTTATCGCAATAATTTCTGTTTTATTTCCTAGCAGGGTTCTTGAACTTCAAAATAAAAAGTGATTTTTGTATTATTTCAAACCCAATATTTATTTATTACCAAACTTTACAAGCATTTGAAAAACCCGCTTTGTCTACCAGGAAGCCCATAGCGTGTAAGCTTAAATAATTGTGTTTTGGTACATTTGCCAGTCAAATATGAAGTTGTAAATGATTAAAATAGTTGACTAGCTACCTATCATTATAAAAAAAATATATATAAAACAGTTGTACCCAACGAGACTCCCCGCCCTGCTCTAGCCGAAGCCTTTTCAATGAACTAGTATAAAAGAGTTGTATATATCCAATTTAAGTCAGCACATTTTTTTATAAAACAAAGAAATAACTGATTAAATTAACTGCTGACAAATTAATTGCCATCCTAAAAAAATAACTTTTTAAAGTTATACTAATCTTATTTATATTGAAAATCTAAGTCAGCACACGAGTCGAGAAATTATAAATAAATATATGATTATATCCTATACCAGCTGTTCTCGAATGCACGTTTTTATTTCAATAATTATAACCTTAAATTAAAAAAAGGAACAAACGAAATGACTATCGCAGTTTGTAGGTGGATGGTGCCAGAATAACGTAATATTATTGACAATAAAAAAAAAATAAGCTGGTCTTCAACTAATCACAAGTTACAAAACTTCATTTTTTGTTAGAAATGTAGCATTTTTTTAAATTTTTTATTTTAAGCCTGGTTGCTCCATGCCGCTTCACTGCTGCTTCGTTGGGACTGATTAAAACTCGGTGGTGTTCATGTAAACACGACATACGTATGCATCGCCGCTTACACACCATGGGGAGGGGGCATACGAAGGCCTACCCGCTTCGGGCGACCTACCCGCATTGGGCTACCCTCCACTATTCGTCATCAAAAATAAATATAATAATAAAAATATTACGGAAATGTATTTTCAAATGCTGATAACTATGCGTTATACTTTGCAGGTCCAATTGACAGCTACTAAATTTGGCTGTTTGTCTGTGAATGCTTATTACGATGACTCGAAGGAAGCGATTTGTATTCAAGGTAAGTAAGCTTTATTGATAAATTGAAGGACTCGGGGCAGAAATGTGACAAGCCACAAGGAGTGACTTTTCGATCAAAATGTTTGTTTCTCTTAACTAAAATCGCAATAAACATGACAATGGATTATGTCATCTGGAGAAAAACATATCTGGTTTTAGTATTGCAGAATATAGAATGTATATTCTAATAAAATATAATAAATATTTGTAGAATTATTTATATATATAAAAATATTTGTAGAATTTTTCAAAAGTTGGAAATTGACCTACTGAAAAATTCACGTCATGTGACATACCACATTCTTGTCCCGAGCCCTTCAATTGAACAAAACAACATGAGTGTTAATTAAATACGTAGAATGCTATCAAAAACATTTGTGTCGTTCATCCCAAAAGTGGTCTATCTCTAATATTTTTAAAATGCTCATTTGTTTGCTAAATAGTATCACATTTAGTTACACCAAAGACCTTAGCTCAGTATCGGCAAATTTTTCATTTTTGATTTTATAGCAAATTTTGTCTTCTATTGTTCTTTAACTTTATTGTACAGGATTGTTTATTTGGTTTCCGCTGAAAAAATAAAGCAAGAAAAAAATACTTCCAAATGTCAACATTTCCCAATTGTTAAATGGTATCCAAACCGCGTTTCGTCAAATATCTCAAAAACTCATTCTGCAGATACACTGCGCTATACTTTCCTACGGCAGTATCTCTTTTAGTATAAAAACAAAGCACTTTTCGAAAGTTAATGACTAATAATAGTTGAACTTGTATTTTTTCTCACGAAAAAATTTACAACGGGCTTTATATAACAAGGCATAGTAAAATCACTTCCAAGGAGATACACCACTTTAACAATGAACGACACACTCGATGCTAAGTTAAAAGTTTGTGTCTGTCTGTGTGTGTGTGTATTTTTATGTACTACAGTAAACTCCCGATTATCCCCGAGCGATTATCTGCGAGTCAATCAACAATCCAAGAACATGTATTTTCAAAGCAAATAGCAAATATCAATCAATGTTTTATTTATTTTTTATTTTTTATTTCTTTTGTCGAAAAGTGTAAATGTAAGCTTTTTTTTCTTCATTTGCTTGTTGATTTATTGATTGCGTTTTCTTCCCCATCGACCATCGTACATACACTTGTTCTTTATTGATATTAAGCTCATTTGTACAAAAATACGAAACATTTTTACTGTTCTGGGTATATTTTCGCTGTTTGTAGAAAACACTATGCATCAATATAGCAAAGTTTTTGAGGAAGAACAATTTTTACCTTATTAGTCCCTCATTTTAGTCTTTTTGCAGTTTATCCGCGATTTTTTTTTTTTTTTTTTTTTGAATCCGCGATGCTTCTGCCACCCAATGCCGTGGATAATCGGGTATTTGCTGTATATATAGTATTTATATAGATCAAGATTTGTTGGATTTCAAATTACATTCTCTGATCTTTATTGTGAATTATATATATTACCTTTTCGTTGATTATACTCATAGTCAAATCTTAAGTAGTTCTAATTTTAAATTCCACAAACTCCCCTTTACTTTATAGCAAACTCAACTAGTGTTTTATTCCTGCAGTTTCGTTACTTTATTACTTGAAAAAGAAATGTTCAATTTGTAATACTGATTACTATGAATGTTTTTATTGTTTTCTGATTGAGTATGCGTGTGTGACCTTATTTTTGCATTTTAACGTTCTTCAACGCAGATTTTATGCTGCGTAAAAAAAAAAAGGTTGAAGAATATTTCTGTTCAAAGATTAATATTTAAGATGTAGGGAGAGATCTTATAATTTATATTGATAACATATGACATTAATAATGTTTTATTAATATTTTACAGTTATCAGTGCCAATAACCTCCTGCCGTGCGACCCGAATGGTAAGCTCAATACTTCTTTTTTTTTTGCATTTTATTTAAAATGAGGAGAAACTAGGGTAATGACGCTCTGCGGACAGTCCCGCTTACCCAAAGATCTCAAAATAAAATAGAATCAAAAACTCGCGATTACACCTAATATCGCTGTAAATTTATATTATGTAGGGTAAAGGCACCAGTAGTAGACAAGGGTCCAGTAACAGACAGCCATAAGTTTGGATTTAAATAATAAGAATTTTAGGCGAGTAAAACTGATGTTGCTGTAGCACGTGAGTACAGTGCAACCATCTAGTGTTATCAGAGTGAATTTTGTGAAACAGTTGATATTTATAAGGCAGTGGTGGAAGATTAGGAACAGCCGTCATGAGGTCAGCTGGTGTTTCATGTTCATTTAAATTTAATAATGTTTTAGTTCTAAAAATGAGAAATTTTGCACATTTTGAAGAGAGAAATAGAATTTTATCCCTTACTCATCCTTTCCTCATCCTATCTGTTACTGGGTGTCATCAGAATTTTTCGACATCTGTTACTGGGGTCGGACCTTTTTTCGAAATTGAGCTATAAAAATAGAATTAACTAATTCAGAGGATCTAGAAGCAGCCAAAAGTTAGATGAGATGCAGTAGCATGAGAGAAAGGTAGCTTAAAAAGTCTACACGTAATAGTATGTATTAAAAAGTTCAGAAAATTGAGTTAAATTGAGAGCGATGTCTTAAGCATGTCTGCTACTGATACCGTTACTCTATACAGTCCTTGTCGGAAGAAAGGTGTTTTTGTGATCTCACGTAATGAATCTGCGGTTGTTTTATTATAAAATTCAACAGAATCTAATTTGCTGCTAATTTTACACTCTTATTTTCAAAAGATAATTTATTCATCACAGCTGTTAAGTTCATACGATAAGTAGCTCTCCGTTCATGCTCTGATTTATTTTTGTAGTGCTTTGTTACGCCAATTATAATGCATTCAAGTCCAAAATGGCGAGGAAAGGTAATGGCCCTCACATCGGCTGGTGAGTTACTGCCGTGTGCAGGTAAACGGCAGTATCTGCAGAAATGAGTTTTCGAGATATTTGAAGAAACGCGTTTCGGATTCAATGCAAACAATAGGGAAATGTTGGAATTAGACGTCTTTTTCGCGCCTTTTTTTCAGCGGAAACCAAATAAGCGAGCTTGTACAATAAAGATAACGTACAATAGATGACAAAAATGCAAAAAAATGAAAAATGAAAAATCTGCAGTTACTGCCCTTTACCTGCACACGGTAGAGTATATGTTACCAGGGAGGACTCAGTGATTGAAATCAGCTTACATTGTTGAGTCTTATCTTTGTGATGGCATTTCTGATGATTCAAATGATTTGCTTCCAATTAAATAGGATATATAGTCAGAAATCTGCTGTTTTTGTTAAAAATTCGGGATAGATAACGTGATTTCGTTTATTCAATGTATGGAAAATGGTCGCATATGCCCTCTTGCATGGGTCACCCTCATATGCACGGATGTTCAATTACTGGTTTGTAATTTTCTTTCCTTTTCCCATGTTATCTTAAAATTTTTATTTTATATGTGCTCTGGCCGGTGGGATTCATCTTAGTATAAGGTACGACCCTCGTGTACAAAAAGGTTGGACACCACTGCTGTTCGAAATAAAAAATATTTTTATTCATACATTTTAATGTAAAACACAAAAGTGGCCAAAAAAGAAGTTAGACTCGTCTTGCACCTAGGTTTTTCAATTTAATCTAAATCTTTGTCATTTAACATTTTCTTACATTAACACATTTGCAGCTTGTATTTGCTCCTACTTTTGATATTTTCAACAAAAAAAAAAATCCATACACCAGCAGAAAGTATAAACAATCACAATTTTAATGAAGTATTATGTAAACGCTTAATGTATACTAGCTTTAGTTTAAGATTTTTTTTTCAATAGTCACTTTTCGCGCAAAATGTTCAGTTGAAGCTAAAATTTTAAAACAGTTGAAGTAGAATTAATTTGTTACGTATGTTTAGTTTGTATAGAATGGATAATTTTATTTCACCTTCTCATTTGACTGTTTTTTTCTTCCAGGTCTTAGCGATCCGTTCGTAATTATAGAGCTTGTTCCGAAACATTTGTTTCCAAACGCAAGCCCACATAGGACCAAGACGATCATGAAAACACTAACTCCAGTCTTCAATGAATACTTCGAATGGTTTGTAAAGTGTTCTTCTGGTCTTTCAGTAGTTCTAGAATATCTAATCATTGGAAGAATGATAAATTTAAATGTCTGAAGCTTTAATTATACAAAAATTCTTAACCATATTTCATAACATGCAACATATAACAATGTTTAGCTACAGCTGCGACCAAGCTTCGTTAGTATTGAATTTGCATTCAGTAAATCCATATGAAAATATTAATGCTCGATATTCAAAAAAAGCTTTATTCCTAAGTTCCTCAGGTGAGACTACGTGTCTAAACTTTTCACGACGATCATTTCATGTCCAGCTTATACTACTAACGATGAAACAAACGATGATCTCACTTGAATTAGTACTTTCTCCAGGAAAAAAAAAGGATTCAAAAGTACTTCGAGTTTTCACCTAATTACACGTTAGATGCTTAAAAAAAATGTGCTGTCATTTTTAGAATTTACATACAAAGTAGTGGTGACATTGAGTTGGGAAAAACTACATTGGGTAATATTCACGTCGTCGTTTTTGAATATTGTACCACAATATTCAAATGTAAGTGCATCCACTATTTGATTCAAATAAATACAACTTATCCAAAAAATAATCGATAATTTGGGGAAATAAACTCGAAGCTGTTTACTGACATTGAAAATGCATTATATCAAAATAATATCAACATTGTTTTTCAAAAGCAAACAAAGCCTTAAATGTAAAATTTACTTTACTTTATTTTATTATATATTTATCAATTTGTTATTTATAACGGTACGCTAAACATCGCTGTAGCTGTGACACGGAGAGATGGCGGATAAACTGGAAGCGGAAGCAGATCTTTCATTTTGTAATAGGTTGAATCTAAGAGGATGTGCAAGCAATAAAAACTTTTGCTTGCGCGTTCTCGCTTATCCTACCTATTACTAAATGAAGTGGTCTGTTTCCACTTCCAACTCATCTGCCATCTTTCCATAACGTAACTATACCAGCACTTCAAGGAGAAGATGATTGAAATTGACGTTAAGTGATGAAACGAAAATAAATGATTCATAAATGCTATGCAGCAAGCGAAAAAGGCATGTCGAGACTTTCTGAACGCCTACATTGAGTAGTTTGACATCAGGATGTCAAATAAATTTGGAGCCTGGAACTTGTTACTAAACGGTAACACTATGTAAAACGGATAAATAAAATTTCAGAGAAATTCAGAGCGATTGCGTAAGCGTGGTCTGAGTAGTGCCACTTTATAGGATGAGTTTGCCGTGTAAAGAGAATGACTACAGACTCCATTGAAAAAAGAAAAATATTTATTATAGAAATAACACATTTTTTATGAGATATCACTATAATTTTTGGTGAACAAAGAAAGTCATATACAAACAAGTCATTCTGAGATTAGAACGAGGACGGTTAGCTGTCGTGGGAGAAGATTGTCTATCGTGACGTTGAAGTTCGTAAGGAAACACCTCAACAGTGATGCGAGGACGGAAGCAGTAGATTGAGAATCACCGGACTCAATCCAGCAGTGAACCATATAATATTAGGTCATCATAAAGCGACATATACCTTTCATGCTTATGTGCCATTCAGCACCATCTCATCAGTTGGAACAGCATTGGAGTAAGTTATGTCGTTGCCTGCTTTCACTGTTCGCCATACCAGTGTTGCCAGATGGTCAAACCCAGATTTCCCCAATTCCCTTTTAACTTTTCCCCAAAAAGCGATGTTTTCTATCAAAATTCCCCAAATTCAAAAATTATTTTTTCACTAATATTTTCATAAAATGAATCGACTTCCTCTGATATTTTTGTCTCTTGAAAATTTTTTTTTCCCCAAATAGCCAAATTTTATTATAAAATTCCCCAACTTTTTTTTTCTTCCCATTTTTTTTTTTTTGTCTTCTTTATCTTTTTTATCTTTACTAATAATAAAGCTGAAAGTCTCTCTGTCCGGATCTCTCTCTCTCTCTCTCTGTCAGGATCTCTGTGACACGCATAACACCTAGACTGTTCGACCGATTTTCATGAAATTTGGCAAAGAATTAGTTTGTAGCTTGGGATTGTGCACCATTAAACGATTTTTCGAAAATTCGATTTTGTTCTTTTTTTATTCCAATTTCAAGAACATTTTCCTGAGCAAAATTATCATAAGATGGACGACTAAATTACCAAGTTATCATAATGTGGAACCGTAACGTGGGCAAGCCAATTGGCGAGACATTCATCATGCATTATTTGTAAATATACAGGGGAATCAAAGTAACTTTTAATTTTCTACTACGGGAAAAGCCGTGCGGGTGCCACTAGTCATAAATACAAGTGCATGACCGAGAAATAAGAAATAACCGAGTATTTTTTTTTTCTACTCGCATTCACTACTCCGCTACCGTATGTACATTTTAAATATGATTTTTATATATATTTATCCAAGAACATTCTTCATGACACTTATTTTTGCCTGTTTCTCGTATCAACTTGTTACTCATGCAGAACTATTAATGCGAATTCCGTAGCATAATATTCCACATAATGCGAAATGCGAATTCCATAAAGTTGAGCAATGCTAAATCAACGCTGTTAGATACAAACAATGTCACTACCAGATGTCAAGTCGCGAATTTAAATACAAAAAAAAAAAATTCCCGAGGTTTTTTTCCCCAGGTTTTCCCCAAGAAAAAAAATTTTCCCCAAAGAATGCCCCTCAAAACCCATTTTCCCAAAATTTCCGCAGAGAGCACCAGATTTCCCCAAAATGGGGAAATTTCCCCCAATCTGGCAACACTGCGCCCTACTATGTCATGCATGTACGGACTCCTTTTTGCTACACTTCCTTGAAACTAAACCACTGACGACACCGACTAGAAAGAACTCGACAACACAGACATTGGCGTACATATTGACAACTAATCGTCTGGCGAGTCTCGATTAAATTTTGGCTACAATGACGGCAGAGTTCGGTTAGACTTGATAATGGTGAACATCATCTTCCATCCTTTAGAATGCATTTTTGAGTGGGATACAGGACGAGTACCAGGCGTAATGGTCTAAGAGGAAATTGTGTATCTTGCATGATTTTATCTGCTAAGAATTTCAGGTACCCACAATAGCAGCAATTACATCATGGAAGTTGTCGATCCAAAAATTGTACCATTGTTTTGACGAATCCCCTGGAACTGGATTCCAGCAGAATCATGCCCGTCAACCTGTTTCTAGGAAAGTTTAAGATATCTTCTTGAAACAATAGATTTCACTTTGTTCTTCTCCTACAGACTTGATAACTGATTTATTCCTAAAAAACAATGAGCTTGGAAAAAGTTGCCAAACGTCACAGATATCATACTTGAAAACAACCGGTACATTTGAAATCTTTGAATCAGTTAGACCATCATTAATCATTCTTCATGACCAATTTCTTCATAACAGAGGAATTTGATGCTATCGGAGAATGCTCAACGATAACGAACAGTGACAATAGACAACCCCCCCCCCCCATTTCGATGGTTTAAACAAATTTTAATATCCATAGACAAATACACTTCTATTATAGTACGTACGTCTTTTTCTGGTTAAACCACGATTATGAATTTAAATGTCTCTAAGCACTGGAAACTGTATATGATCACAACTCATAGTTTTACTTCATCGAGCAGTTTCAGTAAATCTTTACAAAAATTTGTACTTTTCCTTCCTCATAAAAAGTGATAGTTCGAGGGAGGGGGGTATTTTGCCATAAATTGTAAATGAATGACAAATAAATTTAAAATCAAACTTTATGTAAAAGTTATTTGTTATTTATCTTTTTCTTATTTAGTTTTTATAGGAGCTTCACTTTTTAAGACGAAAGAAAAAGGTTGTAACGTTTCTGATATGATTATTTTCAATGTTCCCTAAGGAAACTCGAGAAGGAAAAGGTGGAAAACAGCATCGGTGCTATAAACTTTATCGTCATGGATTACGATTACATGAGGCCGAATGATTTTGAAGGGGAAGCATACATCCCTTTGAGTTTACTACCAGGTTGTAGCTCACAACGTGTTCCTGCACCCGTGACTCTTCTTCTTATGTCTCCGAACCCAAAAAGTAAGTTTTAAAAATGTTGCTTTGTTTACAAATGGTAAATTTCCATACTGGGTCACTCTATCGTGACGAACGTGACATTCAGACTCTTTTTTGCTACGTAACAAGAAATTTTAGGGTTTAATAATTATTTGCGTAGCGTTTTGCTAAACTTTATGAAAGAAAAAAGTAGTAGTAATACTTCGTACAAGAAAAAACATTATAAATCACATCAATTGGTTTTTAAAGCTAAATTTCTATGTTCTGACTAACATAACACATTTGCAGCCTAGAACATTGATATGAAATTCAACTCTCAAATTCTCTAAACTTTAGGAATATATTATTACAGAAACAACATATCGCATAGATTTCATTTCTGAAGTTTAGCTTTCATGCATAATAATACATATTTTTGCACATTACGTAACGGAAATGAATAATTGTTCAAAATATGAAGAGTGACAAACGGAACTTTGAAGATTAAGCATTTTAGAAAAATACTAGTTCAATATAGTTAGACAGGTACCGTAAAGTGGGGCTACTTGAACCCGAAATTTCATACTTTTTGCGAGTTTTACACTGAATGCTTTGTTAAACGTATAATGTGAACTGATAACCTTGTTTTTACCACTTTTCAGACCTTCTGCTACCACCTAAAACCTTTTCTAAACAACAAATTTTAACACTTTATGATAGATAGATACCTTCTGCTACCAACTAAAACCTTTTCTAAACAACAAATTTTAACACTTTATGATAGATAGATACCTTCTGCTACCAACTAAAACCTTTTCTAAACAACAAATTTTAACACAGATAGATAGATAGATAGATAAATGTTGTTCTGTTCAAACTTTGTAAATTGGAAAGTTAAAAAAATTCAATAAACTACCAAGTGTTTGAACCGTTTTGTTGAAAAAAATAAGCAAAAAGAAAATGTTTTAAGCTGCTTGGTGTCAGAATGCGTATATTTATTACACCTTGATTTATCTAATGCCCACTGAGCAGTTGTTTTATTAACTATTTCCCCCCCCCCCGTACTTGATGGTTTGTTCCTTCAGCCATAATCAAAGGATAAAAAGCGTCCTCAGATATTAAGTGTAAAAAACTAACTACAAATCAAGAACAAACAGCAAATCCCGCTGCAACATCCCCCATATAAAAACGAATAAAACAATCGAAAGGGCCTTTAATTTCTCAACCGTTAGTGCTAGATGTAAACTTCTAATTGCAAAAATGTTCAAAATCAGATGCAGAGTTAAGATATTGAAAGTTTGAAGCAAAAATAAAAATTAGTCAAAAAATACAAAATTTAACTTTTTATACGGGCTCTAGGTCCCCTAACTAATATTTAGAGAAATAATATCCATTCAAAACTATTACTGACACAAAAAACTTGACATTTGTGCGACCAAAACTCAAGGAGATGGTCCAATTCAAAGTTTTAAGGGACTATACAGACGATGAGATTGGAACTTATCGCTGTTTCAGAAGAATGACAGGTCGTCACAGTCAAGAAAAGCAAGGTACAGTCGGATCCCGACTTACGCGAGGGATACGTTCCAAGACTCCTCGCGTAAGTCGAAATTTCGCATTGTGGAAAAGTGTTGTGTATATGATTTTTTTTTATTAACATACCGAATCATTTTAGACATTTTAATATGTTTTCGACCATTTTTTGACTATATATTACCGTTTCTTACATAAAAAACTGAAGTTTTACCGTATTTTAAAAAAAGCTGCATCATTCAACGTAAAATACTGTTACGATGCACAATATCAATGATCAATGGGAGAGAGAGACATAAAAATAAAACAGTACGATGCATACTGTATGAATTAATAATAAAGCACTGCGCTGTAAGAGTTATTATACAGTAGATACAATAAGTTACATTTATAACTTAAAAATTGAAGATGATGATTTATGCTGTGCAATCTTTGATCGTCATCTATATATATATATATAAATCTCATGTCACGATGTTTGTTCGGGGTAAACTCCGAAACTACTGAACCGATTTTTATCAAATTTCATACGTATGTGTAATTTGGTCCAACTTAAAAGATAGGATGGTTTTTATAATTTTTTATTGCAAATAAAATGTTTATAATACATTAATAATGTGCATTGATTGTTTGGTTTTGTAAATCCTTACTAGATGGCGCTGTAAGTTAATTCATCCTCAAATATTTTATTCTTATGTTGACTAAAATTCACAAATGGTACTATGTTACGGATATTGATGGTTATTAACACTATCACCGTAGAAAGGAGGAGTATAGAGGCCAAACTTTACAATCTAAATGTCAAATTCTACAAATAAAGTTGAAATTGATAAGCAGTGGGTAGTTCCATACTCACCACTGCTTTTAAAAACGTATGAGGCTCATATAAATGTCGAGTTTTGCAGTTCCGTGAAATACATTAAATACTGTGTCAAATACGTCATTAAAGGTCCTTTTTAGGTCGCATGTGAGGTACGAGATATGGACAAGATTGTCGAAATATCACAGTGAGCGATGAGTGGTTATACAAACAGCAACGAAGCTATCTCGCATAATTTAGATTCCATGTATACGAAAGAGATCCTTATGTACAGCATCTTGCAGTACATCTTGAAAACGGTCACCGAGTATATTTTACCGAAGATATTTTCTACGAAGAGTACTTGAACCACCAAAAACGATTCTGATTTTATTTTTTTTTTTACATTTTCAAAAACCTAATGTGTATGGCCCAATTCTCAGAAATAAAATTATTTACGAATGTTCCACGCTATTTTACATGCACTGTAAAAAAAATCCGAAATGTCACTGATTATTTCCGTGAAACATGTTGGAATTTCACAGGTCCTCAACAATTTTATTTGAAAATCAAGTATCTGGGTCAAAAAGTTTCCCGAATTGCTACAAACGTCATGAATGCAGACTTCTCACTGTTGCGAAAAATATTTTTAGCTCCCAGTTTAAAGATTAACTGAGCGCATTTATTAAGTGTATCCGCTTCGGGTGAGTTACGTTTCGGCTGCATTTCCTAAGCTCCGAGAGAGAGTGAATGAACCTCTGGATTCCGTAGCTTTGAAGGAATCGCAGACCACCCACGCAGCGTGGTACTTGCTTACAAGTATGTCTTACCTTTCGCAATGCTTGCAACATTATTGTTGGAGCTTTCTTGGAAAAGTAGACAGGTGTCAAGCTTTGTGCTCAACTTACCAACGTTTTTTCTGAAGGTCCAGCGACATGAACGGCTTTTAGCCTGGGATAGTACTGAATACTTAAAAAAAATTCCAGGACAATTTCAGGAAGGTTAAAGAATTTTAGTGATGAATTGACTTTAATACCTGAGTCATGGACCGTCCAGATTAACGTGACTCCCAATAGGAGCAAGTGAGTCTATGGATTCCGTAACTTTCCAAGACTAACAAGCAAGTAGAATTCTTTAAGCACACTTGCAAGTCTTTCTTAGTAGTGGCTATGGTTGCGACAATGCTTTTGGTACTTTCTTGGTGAGTCGAAAAATGTGCCAAGCTATTACTTTTAATATTACTTCGGTTCTCTTTAAAGGTTTCAGCGAAATGATTGTCTCGAATCGGAGAGGTTTTGGAATTGTTCAGAAAGACTTCAGGATAATTTTAGGAAGGTTTTTGACTTTTAATGGGGTACGTTCCTATCTTTTTGCAAGATATGTTACTGGCAGAAATTGGGCGTATTCGCTGCCCATTATTTTTCAGGACGTTTCTTAATTGTTTTTACAGTGTTGAATAAAATCAAAATAAATCACGGAAGCCACTCAAACAAAGAACGCAACATTCATGAGTCTAGGGCGTAATTTAAAAAAAAAAACCAAGACAAAACTCCATCCAAAACAAAACTGTGCATCCAAAACAAAGTGAATGTTGTTTTTGAATTTGTTTTCGTTTAACATTCCCGAACAGACGGGAATATTTGCGGACCGTTAATTGTCGAGTGTTTAATACATATATCACGATGCATTTCGTGAATTGTAATTATTGGTAGCACACAATCATTGGGAGTTGCATTTTCTAAAGCAGGTTTTGCATAATGAGAAACAGTATTCGTCAACCGTTTAAGATAATTTTCACGACATAATGTCCAACACAATCATCATTTCTGTGGGGAAACTATATAAGTTTTATGCTTGAAGATGTGCTTCATAGAGTTAAACAAACACATCCATGTCCAAATCTAGATTTTACACCAAAAATGTATAATAAAGCTTTCGTGTGGATTGAAGATTTTTTGCATTTCAATTTCAAATTTGGTTTTTAGTCATTATGGTGTGATATCACCTGATCAATTGGTCACCTACTTAGTTGACGCTGATTTGCAACGAGAAAAAACAGTGAAATTACGCTGTCATATCTACGATTATTGTGAATAATGAGCCATTACTGACAGCTGAAAAAAAAAATCATAATCAGATTGTGCTGACCGTTGATGCTGAACAAGACTATACAGTTGTCGATGAAAACAAAGACGTAAACATTCCAACTGAATTTTTAAATTTCCTAGATGCACCAGGAATGTCACTAGACGATTTCCGGTTGAAAATTACCAATTATTCTTTTTCACAGTTTAAACCCACCTAGATTATGCAACGGTACACGTTTTTTCATCAAAATTTCAACAACTTTGACGGAAAAGTTCAAAGAATAAATTTTTCGGTTGCCATGTAATCCATTAATAGCGTCATAATTTTCAAACACATTTGGTAGGCTTCAATTTCCGATTTGTTTAGCTTTTGAACAGACCATAAATAGATCTCAAGACCAAACAATGTCTACTTTCGGTTTGGACTTGAAACATACATATTTCTCTCAATGGCAACCATATATCGCCTACTCACAAGTGGGAAAGCTATCATACCTTTCGTATTAGCAAAAGACAGGTTAAGAAAGAATATTGTGCAGAACTTAGTGCTTAAATAATTTTCAGTTTTCAAATAATAAAAACAATAGATAGAAGTCAATGTTAACTACCTCATTTATAAAATTTAATTTTTATATGTTTTTAATTTAGTTAATGTATTTTGTAAAGAAGTTATTGATTATAAAGTATAGAGAAATCTGAGATAAATAAAATGTAGTGTACATTCTAAAAGTGTATGTTGGTTTGTGCTTAATTTTTACGTTCCGATATTTTACAATCAGTTTCGATATTTACTATCATGTTATTTTGTTTTTATTTTTGATTTAAGTCATACTTGCAAAATTTACTATGCGTAAGTATAGTGCTTTTACCTTTGAAAATTTAGTCAGTACTCACTAAAATCAATAAGTACTTAATTCAGCCTAACACTCACATTATCAATCTCATGTTTTAAATTCGGCTACAATATTTTAAGCATTACTAAAAATATTAATTAGATTCTATCAAAATATTGAGTTAATCTAACTACTTCTCGCCACAGCAACGCGTGGCTGGGTCAGCTAGTTCTAATGTATTTTTTAATGCAGTAGCTTTGCATTTACTTTTATAACCTTTACATCTATGGTAACACCCCTCTTTCAGAGTCTCTATAATCTACAATTCCAATTTCATACTGTTTGTATTTTGCTTAAACACTACTCTGTGAGCTTCATATTAAAACTAAGGTCTGTACATACGGATTGCTTTCTCTTGACTTACTCCATACCTAATTGTCAAGCTACCTTCGACCCACTTTCTAGTTGTTAAAGCGTATCAAGAATCTTTACTTTTTCTTAAATTGTCTCGGCTTTCTTCCTAACTTTCGCTTTTTGTTTCTATCTTCAAGCTTTAGATGAAACAGCGTGCCTAGGTGCCACAGTATTTCACTACCTTTCATATTTAGAATAAATAAATGAAAAAATATGATGAATGGTGATACATACACACTAATAAAGCTATGTTTATAGTGTGGTGTGTGGGAACTTGCGCAGTTACTGATGCTGAAAGGATGAAAGTACATTCAGGAAGTCAATGTTTAGTAAGCTATAACAAAGCCGAAACTTAGCATCACGATTTCTTTCTAAATACTTACGCGTTGAGAGCGAGAAATTCGCTTTAGCTCTAAAATTCGTGGCTCCTGAGAAAATTGCGCTATAGCCATTTCGCGTAAATCGGATTGCGTTGTAGCGGGAGTCGACTGTATTTATATTTTTCATTGCTATTCAAAAATAAATGCAAATATTATGCCGTGATGCGCAGAAACACACTACAAAACCTCGAACAATTTGCCAAACCGCACTCTATGCGCACATATCATTTTGAACACTGCTATATTTCCCCCCAAAAGGTGTTATTGACGGCGAGTGAAAAGTGGTGTAAGTAATGAAACGCTGCGTTTCAAATCTCGGTGAATATTTGTCGTACTAATTTCAAACTTTTTGTGTTGGAATTATTTTTCAATAGAGATTATTTCCCTGAATATAAGTTAAAGGACCTGGGGCCCGTATAAAAAGTTAAATTTTGTGTTTTTTACATCATTTTTATTTTTACTTTAAACTTTCAATATCTTAACTCTGCATCTGATTTTGAACATTTTTGCAATTGGAAGTATACATCTAGGACTAACGGTTGCGAAAATAAAGGTCTAGCAGGTTAAAACGGAACACCCAGTTTTATCATCTAAGTTGCAGCCATCTTCTAATTAGCTTAATATAGAGAAAGCTAAATTAGATAGTTCAATGCCATCTAACGTGACATTTTACTGGCTCATTTCCATTATTATCCGTAAAAAAGGTAGTACACTTCATCAAGCGCCCAAAAGATAAGCACTAAAATTAAGAAAATTAATTTTTAGGTTTTTCATATAATCAGCACATTTTTTCTATTTATTGCTTATTTGGTTCTCTGAAAAATGGAGGCAAATAATGTTCGAGAATTTCTTTCAGATGACATCTTGAAAGCCTTGGTAAGCAGAAGCTACGACAGACCTGCAGCCGATCTGATTCGTCAGGAGAAACTGAAGCATTCGTGATCTGTTTGCCGGCTTTCTGTTTAAAATATATATTCAGTGTTCGTTTAAGTCATGGTCTTCGTGAACGTACTGAACATATTATTCATTGACTGTCGTGTTGTGTCTGTGATGTTGACCAGATGTTCCGAAAGATTGCATGTGTTTGTCAAATAAAGAGGGTAACTTATTTTAACTGAAAATGATTTCAACTTGAAATGGTCTTATGAATTCATTATAGACCTGTCATTGGAGTTTTTTTTTTTTTTTTATATACATAAAATTCATCGGTTGTTAAAACTATGTTATACTTTAAACAAATTCGAAATTTAATATAAAATTCTTTTGGTTTATAAAAACACTATTATTTTTCAATTTAATTTAGCTAAATTAATTTCTGTGTTAACAGATTAACAGAGAAAGAATACCTTACCCTCCATTTTTAAAAAACGTCTTCTCCATTGGTTTAAATACATATTTTTTTTAAGTATTAAGTTTTTTTTAATAAAAGTTTTTCTTAATAAAACTCTTCGGTTAATAAATTCATGTTATAATTTGAAGAAATTTGAAATTTAAAAAAAAATTATTTTGGTTTATGAAAACACGATTATTTTTTCAATTTAATTTAGCTAAATTAATTTTTGTGCTAACAGATTAACAAAAAGCATATCTTACTCTCCATTTTTAAGATACGTCTTCTCCATTGGTGGAACTACATAAATTCTGAGAATTGAAAGTTCGTAAGTGATTTGACCAAGCTTATCTGATATTCTTTTATACATACATATATACATATATATATAAATATACTATACATATAATAAAACAGCATTCCGCTGGTTAGCAATGTGTGATGATGGATGGGTGCTAAGAAAAAATTTTAAAACGAAAGAAGCTTTATCACTAACAATTATGGGAAACCACAGAGTGATGGTAAACCTGCTGTTTTATTAATGTATGACAATTTGTGTACGTGAAAGAAAAAATAAAGAAATGTCTATCGAACTATTTATGTGATAAGATTTTTCATTGTGTATTCGTTGAGCATTCATTTCCATGGAAACTTAAATATTGTTTTTCCTTAATCATTCAACATTTGCTCTTGTGTTTAATATTTGTTAGAATAATGTATTAATATTAATGTATCCGACATATAAAAAAATGAAAAATAATATAAAATAAATTATGGATCTAGTTTTTACCTAGCTATAAGCAGTATTTGTTCCTGACCGAACAAGTATACGCCTTACATAAGAGCAAGTTGGTGGTTTATTGAGCAAAATTAATTCAGATCTCTCTTAACAATAATTCTCAGAAAATTTTTAGAAAATAATCGATGTGTCCCCCCCCCCCCGAATGCAAATTTTATAACATTAATTGCTCCGAATGAGATTAAGTTGGTCATTTTTCGTTTTTATGTGTGAAAGGTGGTGTTGCACGATTGTCCGAATAACGTAAACTGTTTAAAACTTCAGATATCTGAAAGGTTTATTTCGATTTTATTAAATTTAATTTCTGTTCATAAACTATTTTGATGGCATCATGGACAAATATCGTTGGAGTTAGAGATTCGACTACTAGCTGAGACACTGCATGGTCGAAGTATGCAGAAATGCAACTACAGTGTATCATTATGTAAGTTAAAAAAAGGAGTGGGTAGTTGATATATACGCATTATATTTACTGTTACTTTTTAATGCAAAGGCAAGGGCATTTTAAAAGGCGTGCATAGTAAATACATCTACTATAAAATTCGATAATCATTTATTGTATCCAAAGTACCAAAGTCACTTTTAAACTTCAAGTTTGTTGCTCATGATGTCATCCTATAATACTGTTATGAACAGAAATTTTTATATTGATAATAAGTGTGTGAGTTTCCGTTGATCACAAAATTGAAAAAAATTCGGTAAGTATTAAGTAGCAGGGAATGTGGGGCAAAGTGAAATAGTTAAGATAGCTTACCTTTTTCAAAATGAACAAATCGGAAATTGGTTTTGAAAATAACAATACAAAAAGCAAAAACAATATATTTTGTATCAAAACTTGAATTGAAACATTTTTATTTTCGGCAGTAATGTGTGCCTTCAAAAAAAAAGTGGAAACGTAACTTGTTTTCATGGAGCAAAGTGCAACATTTTTCAAAGGTGATATTTTCTATTCGAATATGAAAAATATTTTTGACCAAATGAACGAGTGAATAAAAGAATAAATGAATACATGAAAAGATAATGATACAATAAAAAATAATTGACAAGCATGTGAGAAAAAATAAATGAGTGAAAAAAATAGTGAATGAATAAGAAAGAATGAATGAATAAATAAGGGTATTATTAAGGAAAAGAATGTAAAGGAATTAATAAATAAATCCGTACGTAAGTGAGTTAATAAATGGTTGAATAAGTAAATGAAATGAACTATATTTCACTTTGCTCAGCATGCACTTATTTATTCACATTATTGTACAAAACACTCAAAATACAGATAAGCTTAATGTAAAATAAATAATTACTGCACTTAATATTAGTAGGTGTCTATCAATATTTAAAAGGTTAGTATCAGGAATTTTATCATTTTAATAATTTGCAGCAAAATTTTACAATATGAGTATTCATTGCATTAAATTGCTTGCAATCTGATGTATTTTCTTCCTGACTGGAATAGACTACATTTACAAGGCTACATTGTTAGTATATTACCAAATGGGTGCCGCTAAAAACAGACTAATTCATCATTTCACTTTTCCCCACATTCCCCTACAATCTTTTTCAGTTTTGCAATAACTTTTGACGAAATGTGTGCTAGAGCTGAATGTGATACATCTTGCAGTTGTTAATAGGAAAAAGATTTCTGTTTTTATGAAAAAGAGGTTTTAAATACCGTTATCAGAAAGTCAAGTAGCATGTTTCGCATAGTGCTGGTGGTATATCACACAGAAAAATTTGCAGCAAATTTTTAACATAGATTCTTTGTGAAAAACTAAAGCAATGCTTTCTTTTTTAATGTTTAAGTAATAAAACAAACTGCTGTTTTTTAATACAACAGTATTGAAACAACGTGATTAAAACATCCATTTTTAATCAGCGCATTTGTTTAATGGTAACATGGTAAGGAAGTACGTTTTCGTTTTTTTCAGTTTATTATTTTTTCTGGAAAAAACTGACCCTGTTTTAAAGTAAAAACTGGTTAAATTCCTTCTCCTTTCATACGTACAGTTATTGTTATACTGTCAACGCTCTTAAATTGCAGAATTATTGGTGTTTAAGTTT
Source organism: Uloborus diversus (assembly GCF_026930045.1). Lineage (NCBI taxonomy): Eukaryota > Metazoa > Arthropoda > Arachnida > Araneae > Uloboridae > Uloborus > Uloborus diversus. The sequence continues at coordinate 75,234,089 of NC_072740.1, forward strand.
ATTTAATCGCATTGAAAGAAAAGGACTAACTTCAAATGATAAATCATTTAGACTTTTTCAATTTTTACCAAATGAACAACAAGCAGCTAAACCTTAAAAAAAAAAGTCCTTGATACTTCAAATAGTTTTTGTTACTCGACAAAACTTTTTATCACTTTTTTTAAATAACAGTTCTTAACAGTTATTTTAAAAAAATTCTCAAATAGTTTTTAAATAACACCGTTCAGACTTCTAATTCTTCGTCAATTAACGTTGCATTAGAAATGCTTTTAAATGGCTGAGTAATTGGAGTTTTCGTTTTTGCTTGTTGCCCTGTCCCACAGCTGTGGGAAAGAGTTTTTGTTTAATACTATTAAAATACAGATATATATATATCACACTTTCTAAATTGCAAACCATTCAGACTTTTTCATTGCTTATTTACCAGACATTAAAAATTGATCAGATGGCTGGTCTTGGTCGTTTATTAGAACTTAACAAAAATATCATTCAATTAATTTAAAAAAATTGCTTCTTACGTATTCAATATTATATTGTTAATATTTATAAATGGCTGAACTATTAGGGCTTCCATTTGTTTGATGTTACTGAATTAAAATGTCGCTTTTTAAATTTTAATAATAAAATTATCTCCGTTATCTAACTAATTAATCCTGATAGGGAATTAAAACATCTGTATTTGTTATTAAGTAGTATTAAGGTGCAAATCTTTGTAATGACGAAGTCATATTTGCTTCTTGTGATTGGTAATTGATGGAACTACCAATTACCAGAGTAGTTATACCGCGATCAAGAAGAAACCACCAGCTGGCTCTGCAAGTATTATTAGATCTCACTAGTCAGCCCTTGTCCTTGCATTCTTCGAAAAAGAAAAAATCCTTGATTTTAAGCGTAAGTATTAAAAACCCGTTGATACAGTAACTACATACATACGTCCACATTGAAGCTGATGTTTTGCAAACTTTGATCATGCAGTATCTCAGCTAGCAGTCTGATCTAAAAGAAAAAGTGACTGTCTGAAAATTTTCAGAATTGAAATTTTCAAAGGTAATTGCGATATAAATTATTAGTTCGTTCATATCAACTGAGATTTCTAATGTGTCGGATGCATTAAAATTTCTGATGGAACTTCTATCATTTGTATATTGTTCTGTAATATCATATCGTCCATGTTGTTTTGTCTGCTACATATATATATTATATATCTTTATGTTGCGTTCTTTGCAAAACATTGTATTTTGAAAACTCAATGTATGTGTTATACTCATAAGGTTTTTCATTAATGTATTTTGTATGTTTTGAAATAACATATAGTTAATTATGAAAGGATAAAGTATTTACTGTTTTGTTTGAAAGGCTGAGAGAGTCATTAGTTTCAGAAAATAGGAATTATTGTAACCTTATTTGTGATCAAATATTAACAAAAAGTAACTTAAAATGAATATATTTAGCTAAAAATTTAAATATAACTAGAATGTTTGAGGGTTTGAAGGAAAGTATTATTTTCAGAAGTCAAAAAGAAGCCTTTCATTTCTGATTTCTTTCACATTTTTATGTCCTGTATATTTTATACGGCAACTGAATAATACAAACAGTTATTTCTAGTTTTCATTATTTTTCACATTTAAAGGTTAAAAAAATATATTAAAAAATTTTCAAATGTACTGTGCCCCTAATTAATATCCACACATCTCGCGCCGTGAGGAAAATACTCACACCTAGAAGAAAAGTTCTTTTTAAATTTTATTATATCAAATATTTTATTTGTTTTATCAAATCTTATCATTTTGTACATTTGATGCTTAGAATAAATAGGAAATGAAATATTTTCAGCTAAAAAGCAATTTTAACATTTCTGAGAAAAATACTCACAATCATTCATTGTGACGCTACTCCTGGTGAGTTAAATACGGGCAAGTAAAATCCAACCACTTTGCGAAATAAATCTCTTGCATCACTTTTACCAACTTGTAGATACTTCCAACTAAGTCAAAAACTATGTTAACTGCTTTTGTTATTTATTTATTTATTTATTTTGTATAAACGTAAACTTCAGTCAAGAAACCTATCTAGAGCATATTCCAAGAAAGGATAAGCTAAATAACCGTTATAAGACTGGAAAAATAGAGTTGTCAAAGGAAAATCACCTAGAAAAGCCCTTAAAAATCTAGTGAAGTAGAATGGTACCGTTGAACCTAACTTGGAGACCAAAGTTGTGCGATTTCATTGCCTTCAACAACGTTAGAAATCCAGAAAAAAAGGTATCTTTCAGACCAATCTGTATGCAGCTATACTAGTTTACAGACAATATGAGTGGGTCGCTTAAGTTTAACATGAAATTTGTCTCTACATAAATTAATAAATGCAAAATCTTAAATACATGAAATTCAATAGAAAAGTTGCATAACTTAAACATGTAACCATGATGGTTCAAATGACAACGATAGTCTTCTAGTATTTCGAACTACTTGGTTTTCTTTCGTAGTAGTCCGCATAAGTTTTTAATTTTCTTGTTCCCTTATGTTTTTACAAACAACCCTTAACGTTTCCCCTTAAGCGTCTACTTTTAACTTTGCAACCCGTTTCAATCAACACCAAGGATTCAACTAAATGCGGATTACCCTTAACGTTTCCTCATAAACTTCTACTTATAATTTTGCAGAATGATTCAATTAACACCAAAGATTTAACTAAGTGCAGAAAACCCTAAACGTTACCCCTAAAACTTCTGCTTCTAACTTTGTAACCTGCTTCAATCAACACTAAAGATTTAACTAAGTGCATATTACTCTTAACATTTCTCCTTAAAATTCTACTTCTAATTTTGAAACCTGTTTCAATCAGCATCAAATATTTAACTAAATGCGGATTACCATTAACGTTTCCTCATAAACTTCTACTTCTAGATTTGCTGCTTGCTTCAATCAATGCCAAAGATTTAACTAAGTGCGTTTTACCCTTTAACGTTTTCCCTTAAACTTCTACTTCCAATTTTGCAGTCTGCTTCAATCAAAACCGAAGATTTAACTATGTTGCGCACTTTAACATAACTTGATTTTTGTCTCTCTTGCTTTTCGGCATTCATTTTTAAATTCAAAGATTTTTTCTAAAAATTATTCTGTGGACATTTTAAATTTATTTTCTTCTTAAGATTTCAATAATTGCAGTTTTTATTTTTAATATGATAAATTAATTTTCATTCATTCTATGAACCGCAATTGAAGTAAAGTAATGAAAGATGCAAAAACTGTGCCTAAACTGAAGTATCATAATTTATTTCATAAACCATGTGAGATGGGCGGGGGGGGGGGAGGTGAGACGCTTGATAAACATAGTTTGTCAATAAAAGTTTTGAAAATTCAAAAACCTCGACGTTTCTTCGGTGGCCCTCGATAGTTTTCGTCTCAGCCTTTCAAAGCTTCAGTATCTTAAGTTTGAGTATCTCTACATTTAAACTGGGTCGGCTACATAGATATCTGGCCTTATAAGTCTGTATTATTAAAGAAATATTAATGTCCAGATCTATTTTATAGTTTATTATTTTTGAAACATTTTTGTGTTAAATATGCTCCAAAATCTATATAAAATAGCAACGAAAGCGTTATTTTTCGTTTTTAAACTAGTATAAGTTTCTTTTTTTTTTTTTTTTTTTTGTATCTAAAGTAGTGAGTCCATTTGGTCATTAACTGTTCAAAAATTAACTATTTTTCACATCGTTGAATGAACTGAAACATAATAAACTGATATCTTTAGATTATTTCTTCCATGTTTCGTATAATTAATAGCTCGTGGTGCTATCCAATTTCGAACTGATCCTTCTAAACAAATAGCCGGCCAATTTACTTTTAATTGTTAGTAATTAGTTTAATTCGTACATTCAATACATTTTTCAGTTACTGTAATTCATATCATTCGTTCAGCCCATGCATGTATTTTTTATTCAGAGTTCATTATGTTCATCTTATATATTTTTTAATATTTTGTTACTATCTTTCAATAAAATAAGTTCTATGTGTTGAAAGGCCTCCTCTTTTATACTCAAAACATTTCAGCATATCCATTATTAAATTAATTTACAAATGTGTCGTTCATTGCGAAAGTGGTGTACATCTTTGTAAATAGTTTTATCATGCCTTATTACATTAAGACCATTGCAAATTTTTCCTTAAGAAAAAAACAAGTGTTCAGCTACTATTTGTTATTAGATATTTATCTTTGGAAACGTGAGTTGCTTCACCTTTTTATAAAAGATATAACTAAATGGGATACCACTTAGCAAAAAAATACATATTTTGAGAATATAGAGATACATCACTTTTACAGTGAACGACTCAAATCTGTAAAGTATATTTATAAAGAAATGTTTTATTGAATAATCTAAGCAATCTTGCAATATATTCAAATGAGACGGTCTAACGTTTGACTAATATTGTTCAAACTATATTTAAATTAAACATACTCCGGTTCGAGCAATGTAAATTGCAAAATTCGTAAGTGAGAGCTTATTGATAAATGTAGAATCACGTACAAGTCTAGTCATGTGGGGGGGGGGGGGGGAGATGAAACTTTCTTTCGTATTTGAAGTCTATTTACACTAGAGACACATAAATATGTCATTTTTTCAGGAATAAAATATTCTTCATAATTCCAAATTCTAATAATGTCTAATGATTAGTTAAGGGGTAGTCTTCATATTAAAATCATCACCATTTTTAGCATTTACGATCAAAGCCTTTCATTTTTATCACATTTTTAATTTGCATCATTATTTGATTTTGAATACAGTCAAGTGCCCATACTTGGGACACTTTTGGACTTTTACCTTGAGAAGCATTTTAATCATGTGTTTTCAATTTGAACCAAGTTTTCTATTTTTAAGAAGATCTTTAGTAACTTTACCTCAGGCCAAGGTACGTATATGTAGACATGTCCTTAAGAAATAAGAAGAAATAAGACAAAAAAGTGATTGTCCTCAAGTTAGAGATCCTGTCCCGTAACTTGGATATAAGAGAAATTTAAACGACTTTCATCCTAGTCAAAATAATTTTACATGAAGGACTCAGAAATTGGGTACTAGACACGCAAAAGTTATAGCTAAAGACTTGAATCCAAGAAACTTACATTGTAGAAACATCTGATGAAAAACAACATCGGAGAAACAAAATCCATTTGAAAGAAAGAGAAATGGACATCTTCAGTGAGTAAGAGAAACATACTACATTAGCAGCTCAAGAAAGCAAGAAAGATCTTGAAGTTCAGCAAGACAACAAAAGAAATGTACAAGACACTGAAAAAAGTAACACTTCACCTACGCATGCAAATGCTTCCATAAATATGATAGGATTATAAAAATCTTCAACGTTTTAAATAATAATTTAGATTTTTAATGAACTCTTAAATTTATCACTACAATAAAAAAAAGCCATGTAAACTTAACGTTTTTGTAATTGCGCCACTCAATCAATAAAAAATAATGCATACCACACAAATTAGTGTGCCAAAGGTACTAAAAACGTAGATGTGTAACAATAACTATCAATATTCATCTGAGGGGACTAAAGTGAAAAATTCAAAAGAAGGAACACTGAAAGCAAGTAGAGAGACTCATGAGGGTACTCCCCTCCAAAATATTCTGAAAAATAATTAAAAATGTTCTTCTTTGGAGGGGGGATTCGTTTTATAATTTTCTCACGTATGTAAAACCAGAGTATCGGGCTCACTCTTATGAGCTCCATGTCTGAAAACATTTTTCACGTAAAAAAATGTCTTTACTGTGAATATTTTTTTACATAGGGGTCATAGGAGTGAGTCTGAACTCTGGTTTTACGCCGAAAAATAAGTGAGAAAAATTGTGAAACAAACCCAATGAGGAAAAAAAATGGTTTTGATAATTTGAAAAAAAAAAATAATAATAATGCGAGAATATCCCCATTGGGCTCCAAAAGTAAATGCTTGTGATCTTTTCCCATCACTAGTCCTCTCAAAAGAATGTAAAATTCAAATAAAAATAATGACCCTCCAAACAAAAATAATGGCTATAATGCTGCCAAAAAATGGTGTCAGAAGCATTTTGAAGGTTTTTTTTTTTTTTTTTCTGTCCGCGTAGTGATATAAAAAGCTCCAGTATACAAATACTTATTTATCGACTGCAATATATAAGTTGAAGTTAACTAACAAACTCCTAACATTAATCTTCATTTGCTGAAGTTTCACACTGCTTCCATCCTGTTAGGATTCACCAATTGTTAGAATTAGCAAATCTACCTATACATGTAAGCACATGTATATCTATTCATGCTCAAAAACAACTTCATAAAATCAATCTATAAAGTAACTCATACCACAAAATCAATAAAATTTTTAAATGACAGATCCTGGTTAAGAAAAAAAAGCTGAAAAAGAAAATAAATTAGTTCTTAATTCTGTCTCGAAAAATCCTTATATATTATTTCTGTAGCCTGTTTTTGGTTTCTACGCCAGATTTTCCTCAATTCTTGATCGATTTTCTTTGATTTACGCCTTATTTTAAAGCTTATGGTGCTGGCTACTGACGAAAAATAGACCCACGGTCTAAAAAATTGTTTTTTTCAGCAGAAAAACCTGTTTTAAAGAACCAGAATGAGGTTTTCGGTTAAACTTATAACTTTAATTTGCGCTACGACCGGACAGAGCTGAATAGCTTAATCGGCAGAGCGTTCTCTTCGTAAACAGGAGAATCCGCGTTCGGGCCCACGTCCGGACAATCTGCAACGAAAAATTAAAGAAATATCGCGCATTACATGAACACTTAATTAAGTGAATAACTACTATGAAGGAATAAAATAAATGAGAAGGAAACGCTCCTTGCTGATATGAAAACTTGAAGTGACGTTGTGCTAAATTACTTCGGAATTGTACGTTTTTTTTTTTTTTTTTCTTTTTAAGCTTTGGCTCTGGTAAGAACATAAAAGCATAATGTAAGCGAAAATATAAGTAACAGGTTTAAGATTTCAGACTACAATAGAATTGTTTTTTGTTCAGAAAAAAAAATAATAAATCGTATATTGAAATATATATTCTTCTAATGAGTTTTTGACTCTTTGTACAAATAAAAAAATTACTACCTTAATTTGAAGGGTAAAATATATATTTTTTCTTCTTTTTGCAAAAAAACAAATAGCTTATCACATTTTTACTACATTCGAAAAGCTACGCTTAAAAAAAGAGTATAGTTCAATTTATTTTGTATTTTAACCGTTCTGTTAAATGATGAACACGTGCTGCCATCTAAGTCATAACGGTTCAAGCAGCCTGCGGTAACAAATTGTAAAATTTTTCAAGAATAAAAAAATGTTTCTTCAATATCTTATCTTATATATTATTCCCTTCTCAATTTAAAACTTATCAGGCTGGCTAATGAAGAAAAATAGACTTACGGTCGAAAAATCAAGTTTTCGAAAACGCCCCTTGCCTGTTTCAAAACCTTGATGCTGCCTGTAGTTCTTATGCATTTTTTAAAAGCAAAGTTCTAATGCAGTTTTCCATTTTTACGTCGCTTTCAGCAAAAAAAAAAAAAAAAAAAAAGCAGCCTGTGTGTGTGTTCATATTTTAAAAAAAAAAGCTTAAAAGCACTGGACTTAGTTGTTCGGTTAAATTGATAAGTTTTTTTCGGTAGAGCGTTCGGCTATAAACTATTCGAACTTCGGGCATGTTTGGGCTGTCCGAAAGAATATCAAATCCTTATATATTATTTCTGTAGCCTGTTTTTGGTTTCTACGCCAGATTTTCCTCAATTCTTGATCGATTTCTTTGATTTACACTTTATTTCAAAGCTTATGGTGCTGGCTACTGACGAAATATAGACCCACGGTCTAAAAATTGTTTTTTTTTTTTTTTCAGCCGAAAAACCTGTTTTAAAGAACCAGAATTAGGTTTTCGGTTAAACTTATAACTTTAACTTGCACTATGACCGACAGAGCTGAATAGCTTGATCGGCAGAGCGTTCTCCTCGTAACCAGGAGAATGAGCGTTCGGGCCTACGTCCGGACAATCTGCATCAAAAAATTAGAGAAATATCGCGCATTGCATGGACACTTAATAAAGTAAATAACAAATATGAGGGAATAGAAAAATTGAGAAGGAAACGCTCCTTGCTGTTATGAAAACTTGATGTGACTGTGCGCTAAATTACTTCTGAATTGTACGTTTTTTTATTCTTTTTTAAAGCTTTGGCTCTGGTAAGCAAATTAAAGCATAATGTAAGCGAAAATATAAGTAACAGGTTTATGATTTCAGACTACAATAGAATTGTTTCTTGTTCAGAAAAAAATAATAAATCGTATATTGAAATATATATTCTAATGAGTTTTTTTGACTCTTTGTACAAATAAAAAAATTACTACCTCAATTTGAAGGGTAAAATATATATTTTTTCTTCTTTTTGCAAAAAAAAAAAAAAAAAATAGCTTATCACATTTTTACTACATTCGAAAGGCTACGCTTAAAATAGAGCATAGTTCAATTTATTTTGTATTTTAACCGTGCTGTTAAATGATGAACATGTGCTGCCATCTAAGCCATAACGGTTCAATCAGCCTGCGGTAACGAATTGTAAAAATTTTCAAAAATAAAAACATTTTTCTTCAATATCTTATCTTATATATTATTCCCTTCTCATTTTAAAACTTATCAGGCTGGCTAATGATGAAAAATAGACTTACGGTCGAAAAATCAAGTTTTCGAAAACGCCCCTTGCTGTTTGAAAACCTTGATGCAGCCTGTAGTTCTTACGCATTTTCTTTTTTTTTTTTTTTTTTTGCAAAGTTCTAATGCAGTTTTCCAATTTTTTACGTCGCTTTCGGCAAAAAAAAAAAAGCCTGTGTGTGTGTTCATATTTTAATAAAGCTTAAAAGCACTGGAATTAGTTGTTTGGTTAAATTGATAAGTTTTTTTCGGTAGAGCGTTCGGCTATAAACTATCTGAACTTCGGGCAAGCTTGGGCTCTCCGACATAATATCAAATTTATATTAGTATTACGCATTACATATACTCATAACATACACACTTAATAAAATAAATGCAGTGGGAATGCTACTTGGTGTTTCGACTCCTTTATGCAGGCTACAGTTATCATTAAGATAAGTTGACTGTTAATCGAAGAGTGTTTTTCCTTTTTTTAAAGCTCTGACTACATCCAGATCACTCAGCATAATATAAGCATAAAAAAGTATTAGATTTACGTAAAGGAAATCCTTTTTGTGCAGAAAAACATTTTCATTGTATGCTGAAATGTAGAATGAAAAAAATACTACACCAAATTAAAACTACGAGTTTCACCCAGTAAACCAGTTTCACCCAGTAGTTTTTTATTCGCGCAAATACGATATAAAGCATTAAAATTATTATCAACTTCATTAGCAGTAAATCATTTTCTACTCCTCTGCTTTCTACTGAAAAAAAAAAACGTTTTGTCTACGTTCGAAAAATTACACTTAAAAAACGAACTCAGTTCAACTGGTTTTGGTTTTGAATTTTAAGTGTTCGATTAAAAGAGAAACATGTGCGGGCATTTAAGCCGTAACGGTAAAAGCAATCTTCTATGTGAAATAGTTCAATATTCAAAGATAAAAACACTTATTTTCAATCTAAATTATTACTTCTCTAGAATGCTTATTTCAATCGCTACGTGAGATCTTCGTCATTCTTTATTCAAATTCCATGCTTTACGAATAATTTTGAATCGTATCGTGCTGGTTAATGACAAAATATAGAAGCATGATTTTATTATTATTATTTTTTTTTTTTTTTTTTTTGCAAAAAGCTTTTTTGCTGTTTTTTACTACGCATTCCTTCAATGAATAGCTTTCGAAAAGGAAGGCGCAATTGCTAGGTTTGTTGGGGTGTCAGGCTGTTAATCAGAATGGCGCCAATTCGAATCCGTGCCAATAAATATATCTTTAATGTTTCTGTTCCTGTCAGATGCTCACATGGGCAGGACTGTATTTGCCACAACCTGTTTTTTCACATGCACAATTATTGCTTTTTCACGAGTCACTACTCAGCCTCTTTTAATGATATTTATGTTTGCATTGAAAATATGTACGACCAAAAGGTGAGCGATGATCAAATTATCACAACGTTCACTGTAAAAAAATTCCGAAACGTTACTGGGTATTTCCGTGTCACGTTTCGGGATTTTAAAGGTTTTTATCCACTTCCTGGAAAAATTAAGTGTTCTTGACTAAAAGTTTCCTGAATTGCTACAAGTCGCAAGAATGCAGACTTTTCACTGTTGTGAAAAATATTTTTATCTCCCAGTTTAAAGACTAACTGAGCGTATTTATAAAGTGTATCGACTTTAATTCAGGTACGGCCCGTCCATGCTAATTAAGCTCCCAAAGGGAGCGAAAAAGTGTGGACTGCATTGCTTTGCGAGATTTGCAGGCAAGTAAAATTTTTGTTACGTGCAATTCTGGCATAGCTTTGGCCATGTGTGCAATAATGCTCTTTTAACTTGCTTGAAAAATCAGAATGATGCCAAGATATTACTTCCACAGACACGGCTGGTTTTAAACGGGAAGATTTCTGAATTTTTCAGGAAGCTTCCAGGATAATATCAGGAATGTAACTGAATTTTAGCAGAAAAAGTTCCTGGAATTTGCAAGATATGTTACTGGCAGATATTGGGCACATCAGCTGCCCATTATTTCCCAGGAACGTTTCTGAATCGTTTTTACAGTGTTGTATTTAACGAGGTTTTGTTACTGATGTCTTTAAATTACATGCCTTCTCTTCTGCGCTTACTTTTTTTTCGGTTCTTCTTCATAATGTTCTTCCTTTGAAATTTTTAAAGAGCGAAATGCCTTATGGAACGATTCGAAGCACAGTGCGGAGTTCCGCACGGGTCGACTAGTCTCCATTATTAATATTTAAGTGTTACATAAAACCTTTAACATAGAAATAACTCCAAATACTTCCAAGGTTTCGCTGCAAAAGTGTTCTGCTAGTTTTCAGTCCGTCCGCAAGTTGAATTTTCATACACCACCCATAATAATCCACTAATAGGCAAAGAATTTCTAAAGAGTAACACTTCTATAACTACCGTTAAAGAAAATTTTAAAATGAGAAATAGCAGGATCACTCTCTCTACGGAATCTAACATACGAACTTGTAAAAGTTTAACTAGGCATAAATTTACACGAGCAAAAGAGAAATCTTGCTCCAGGTACTAAAAGGAGGAAAACACCCACGAATCAGAAAACTCTTTATACAAGTTAAAAGAAAAAAAAAACTTTAAATTTTGACAAACAATAAACAAAAATGGCCAAGGAGGAAACAAATTGTGAAAGAGCATCTCGATTACAATTATAAAGCGAAAAAGAAAATGTACTATATATAGGGGAATGTACGGCAAAATGAAATAGCGGAGCAAAGTGAAATGGTGAAATATTTACTCTGCTTTAAGCGCCACCTACCTAGTAATACATTAACTATGTAGTAACACTTGTAGTCTATTCTAGTTAAGACAAAATTACCTCTAAAAGTCAAAGAATATGATAGTGCAAGCAATCTTCAAGAATTTACTCATGTTGTAATATTTTGTTGTAAGTCAAAAACAATTTTTCGTCCTTGTTAAATATTAAAGTTCTTGTTATTAACATTTTAAATATTAATTGAGACCTAATAATATTTGGTGCAGTATTTATTTGTTTAATATTCAGCTTACTTGTATTTTAAATGCTTTGTACAGTTAGCCAAGTACGTGCTGGGTGCAGGCGTGGATCCAAAGGGGGGGGGGGGCAATGGGGGCAATTGCCCCTCCCTGGGAAAATCTGGGGCGCCAGTAGGAAGGGGGCGCCGAAAGCGTCCCTGGACGAATATTTAAATACCAAAAAGAAAGAACGAAAGATAGTTGGAAAATTTATTTGTCTCATTCACCAGTCCTCAACCTGTGTGAAGTGTGGCGCATCCGTGCCCTTCTAGGGGGCGCAATATCCTCAAGTTATGAGCTTTCTTTCTGAATTTGGTAGGAAAATTTTGGAATTGGGTACAAAAGAAAGACATTTAGAAAATTTATTTGGTTCATTCACCACTTCTCAGTGCGTGGGGAGTAGGGCACGTCCCTTAGGGGCGCAATATCCGCAACTAATGAATTTTCCTTCTAAATATAGCGAAGGGGGGGGGGGGGAGTTTTCGAATTAGGGACAAAAGAAAGAAATATACTTAGAAAATTTATTTGTCTCATTTACGATTCTAAACCAATATCAAGTAGGGCGCTTCCTCGCCCTTCTTAGGGCGCAATATTCGCGACTTAAAAAATTTCCCTCCAAATTTAGGGTAAAAGTTTTGAAATTGGGTATAGATGAAAGACATTCAGAAAAGTTATTTGGTTCATTCATCAGTTCTCAATCTGCGTTCCCCTAGGGGGCGCAATATCCGTAACTAATGAATTTTCCTTTGAAACTTAGAGAGGAAGTTTTGGAATTAGGTACAAAAGAAAGAGACATTTGGAAAATTTATTTGGTTCATTTACCATTTCTCAATCTGTGGGGCGCCCGCGCTCCCAAGGGGGCGCGATATCTGCATTTTATGAGTGTCCCTCTAAATTTAGGGGAAGTTTTGGAACTGGGTGCAAAAGAAAGACATTTGAAATTTTTTTAAATTCATTAACCGTTCCTCAACCAGTGAGGAGTAGAGCGCGTCTGCGTCTGCTTAGGGGCGCAATATCATGAGAATTGCCCATTCTCAACTGCGGATACAGAATTTTTTTAAGTGAGGAGCGATTGATTTTAATTATTCAACCTTTACTACGTATCCTGGTTACACATGTTAATAACACAGGTTTAGGTCTTCAACTCTGAAGACCTAACCTTGAGAACTCTGACTCCCCCACCTCCTTTCCTTACTATTATCGAAGATCATCTAAAATTGCGTTTTTTAACATTCAGTAATAATAAAACTGTGGGGGAGGTCCTCCTAAAGGGGGCGACCCTCCTTTATCGTCCTAACACCACCGAAGAGCTTCAAAAATTCCAATATTGACTTCAATTTCCAAAAATTTCTGGGAGAGAGTTTCAGAATTCCATTTCTTCGGTTATCGTTAAAGCTGGCTTGCGATTGTGTTTTTTATTTATGATTTTAGTTTTCAAAAATGTCCGAGGGAAGGGGCGAACCTCTCCCCTCTCTGCCATCACCGAAGATCGTCAAAAATTGCGTTTTCAAAACCTCGATTTCGAAAAATGTTCGCGAGAAAGTTCCAAATCCAAACCCTTCCACTAACGCCTAACGTCATCAAAGAGTAACTACAATTACGTCTTTAGAATTTTGATTTCGACAAAATTTCCAAGGGAGAGCATCCTAACCTCTCTTTGTGAAGCATCATCGAAGATCGTCTGAAATTGCGTTCATGAAACTTTTCCAAAAAAATACACATGAACCTCATTCCTTCCTTCAACATTACGAAAGATAGTTTACAATAGCGTTTTTATGACTTAAGTTTTGAAAAATATCTGAAAGTAGGGGGTTTGACGGTGAAAACACCCCTCAGAGCCATTGGTTTTAACATAAATGCCGATTCTAGTACAGTAGTTTGAGCAAAAAAACACCTTCGAAAGGTATTTTTGATTTTTAAAAAAATCCAATTTATCAAAAAGCCTCCTCCTGAGAGTATTTTTGATTAAAAAACAGTCCCTCTAGATAGTATTTTTCATCGAAAAACCTCCTCCGGAAGGTATTTCTGGCTGCACTAGTGCAGTCTTTAATTACTTTCTTCTGATGCGGCGAAAACAGAGGAGGGGTCCACAGAACCGGTACCAACCCCTGAATGCTGAGTTGATGTTTTTTTTCTTCAGAAGTATTCTTTCTTACTGAAAGGAAGAAAGGAACATTTCTTAGGGATAGAAAAGTTATTTTAACAAGGAAAAGAAATGTTAGGAAAAAACCTAAATTATTTTAAAAAGAAATCTTTAAATTAAAAACCTTTAACAGTTGCAGATTCTTGGTCAGCTAATTTGTTCCACCACCCATCTGAAAATAAGAATGCTGTGCGCGAAGCTCAAGCCCCCCTCCCTTCGAAAATTATTACAGATTAGTCTGAAATTTTGTTTCCTGGTCTTTAATTTTGTAGAGATTATTCAGGAGGAAGAGCCCCCGAACACCCCGCCATCTAACAACCCCGAAGATCGTCTGAGTAGCAATTTTGAATCTCCAATATCAATAAAGAATGACGAAAATTGTGTTTTTAAAGCTACAATTCTGCTAGTTTTAAGAGGATGAACCTATGAATTTTTCCCTCTAACATCATTGAAGAAAGTCTAAAAACCTTTGTTTTAAGAACTTTAATTTCGAAAAACTTAAAGAGGAGAGTCCCCCCTGGAACTTTCCTCTATTCAATATCTTCAGATTGTCAAAAATTTTGTTTTTGGAGCTTCCATTTTGAAACATTGGCTGGGGGTGGTAAATCGACTCAAAAAATCGGTATTCTAATAGTTCAATAATTCTTGGCATTCTATGGCTTTTTTACCGTTTGATAATAGCCTATTTGCATCGATGACATTTCCTAAAAACCCCTGTTCTTTCTTTAACATCCACAAATGCAGTCTATAATCACGTTTTTAAGACATAAATTTCAAAAAAAATCTGGGGGGGGGGGGGCTGGACATTTGCTTCCTTTAGCATTACCAAAGATCATCTCTCAGTTTTAACCTCCCAGCGGTCCTGTTAGTTTTTGTATGTGTGTTATATATTATATATATACCATGTGTCTGAGGGATTTTTTTTAAAGTGCTCCCCCTCCCTCCCCCCTTTCAAACGAAAAAAAAAAAACTATTTTCAAGTTGTGCACCTGCTCTTCTTTTAACTTCAGATGGAATGCAATCGCGTTTTTAAGAATACAATTTTGAAACATTTTTGAAGAATCCTCATCCTCCTTCCGGTAACTTCATCGAAGATCGACTGAAATTGCGTTTATGGCCAGGTGCACAGTCCCTCAAATTATCACCCCCATCGCCTCTTCCTTGCATCCGCGCTTACATTTTTGCATTTTGTTATTTAAAGCTATACTAAAACAATTGTTTAAACTGAAAACGTTATGCGCATCAATTACTTTTATTGCAATAATAAATCACAATACCTTGTTGTACTTTTTTTTTTCTTGATGGGGCGAGTGAGGGGGGGGGACACCACAAATTAACGTCCTAGGTGTCACCAGTTCTAAGAACTCCACTATAAAATCCTATCATGTCCTACATTATTTAAATTATTTTTTGCTTCCATTAGCAATGCATTTTTACTTAATATTTTTTTCCCTAGCGGGAGAATAGCTGAATGTTCAAAAGTAAAGAAGAGGTGGAAAACAAACAAAAATGTGATTTTTCCTCTTGGTGAATTCATTTGGTGGGGGGGGGGGGCGCCAGGTGTGTGGGGGCGCCGAAATTGAAACAAAAAAAGTGCCCCCTCCTGAGCCGAATCCTGGAACCGCGCCTGGCTGGGTGAAGCGGATGGGACAAAGTGAAATAGTTCATTTCATTTACTGATTCAATCCTTTATCAAATCACTAACGCATGCATTTAATAAATGTTTCACTTGCATTCCTTTATTTAATAATTCCATCATTTATTCATTCATTCACTTATTTTCCATTTAATTCACTATTCTATTCACTCATTTAATTTTTTTCATGTATTAAATTAATTACTTTCAAATTTAATCGTTTATTGTTTCATTTCCTTTTCATTTATTCATCCGTTCTTTTATTTACTAATTCATTTGATAAAAATATCTTTAACAATCGAATGGAAAATATTTCAAAATACTTCAATAGAAAGTTTTTTTTTTTTTTTTTCACTTTGCCCCATGAATAAAAGAAGTGAAAATTTTCCACCTTTTTTTTTCCAGGTACTAATTTACTACCAATAATAATGTTCCATTGCATGTAGTTATAAAAAAGAAATGACTATAGATAACTTTCTGTTTTAAAAAATATTCGGTTCAATGAACCGATTGCAAATTATATACTAAGCGAAACGATTTTTTCCCCATTCAAACCATTTAGCTAATAGTAAAACATTATGACACAAAGGCACCGGCGAGATTCGAACTCGCGATCTCCTGTTTACTAGACAGGCGCTTTAACCAACTAAGCCACGGCGCCACACATGTGACAAGGAAATTTAGCTGTTACTGTATGATCGTACTTAAAACCATTGCTGACCGGAGAAAAACCGGTTTTCCTCTGTGTAGTGAGCGGTAGCAAACCGGTTTCCTATGTCTATGGTTGCAAAGTGGAAAAATGGATATCGAAAATTGAAAAAAAAAAGGAAAAGTCAGATAATGACAGATAAATTATTTTTGAATAAAAAAATAGAACCGACTTCAAAAAATTAAAGCAAACTAGAAAGTGAAAACTAATTGGTTATTTACATACGATTTCCTACCCAAACCTATAAATAAAATTTATTTTACAATTCCAGTACAAAAATCAACTAAACTAAACACCCAATTATAAAATAAGCACTGATTAAAATTACTATACGATGAATTATTTTAATACCTAACTAATTATATACGATCTCTTATTTTTTAATGACCTTTTGAAGTCGAGGCCTCCTATAAACTACTACCTAACGTAACTGAAAAGGTTTAGCTTTAAAAACTAATTTCGCGTTTAGTTAAATTAGTGTTTAACTCAGGATTCGGTGGGTTGTCAGTTACGTTAAGTAGCAGTTTATAGGAGGCCCCGACTTCAAAAGGTTATTAAAAACAAGGGCGTATATAAGGAAGGGGCTGAGGGGGCCCGGACCTCCTCCAAAATCTGGGGGGGGAAAATTGTAACTTAAGGTAGTTATTATTTGGTTTCAGTTTGCTCACTGATAATTTACAAACTTTAAGCTATAAAAAAAATAGTAGTGCTAATAATACTTATAATACGTTAGTTCAGGGATTTCCGAACTGGGTGCCGCAAGAAAGAGGTGAGGGGTGCCACGAAGTGCCCATGGTAATAATATGTACACAAAAAATAGACTAGATGCCGTGAGAAAATTCTAGTTTTTCAAAAGGTGCCGCGATAAAGTTTGGGAACCCTACGTTAGAAGGCACTAGGCAATGGTGTGGAGTTCAGAAGGGGTTTCGTACCCCTCATTCAAGAAAAGAACGCGTCTTAGGAAAGCGAGTTATTTTAACAAAAATAAAAGCAAATAATGTTGGGGGAAAAAAACTCGATTCTTTCAAAAAGAAATCTTTTTAAATGAAAAATATTTAACAGATGCAGGTTGTTGCTTAGCAAATTAAGTTCCCGTCTCTTTCTTTCACGCTCCCCCCCCCCCCTTTCTTTTTCTCGTAGTCAGTCTGAAAAGAAGGGTTTTCAAATTTTCTCTCCTTAACTCTCGTCCCAGCAAGAAATTTAAAATAAGTTTTAGTTGTTCGATTGGAGTAATAATGGAAATTGATGCTCTAAAAACGCATTTGTTTAGGCACTTTTCGACCATCAATTTCAAAACATTTCTGGAGGAAGGTCCCCAAACAAATATCCTTTCACTAACGTAACGACCAATTATTTTTTAATTTAAAAAAAAACCGCCTTAAAAAAAAACACCCAGGAACTAAAGCAAAAAAAAAAATATTGGTCACATTTACATACGATTTCCTACCCAAACCTATAAATCAAATTTATTTTACAATTCAATTAAAAAATCAACTAAACTTAACACCAAATTATAAAATAAACACTGATTTTAAATACTACACCACAAATTGTTTTAATACCTCACTAACTAAATATACGCTCTCTTAATTTTTAATCACCTTTTGAAGTCAGTGCCTGCTATAAACCAGTACCTAACCTAGTGAAAACCCACAGAATCCTGAGCAAACAATAATTTAACTAGCACGAAATTAATCTTTAAAACCAAACTTAGTCAGTTACAATAGGTAGTAGTTTAGAGGATTTCAATTTTGAAAAATTTCGGAGGAAGATCTCTAACCGCTCCTAACTTCTAAATGTCTCCAAAGATAAGCTGAAATTGAGTTTTACCTTTCAGGGGAGGATTCTCTCTTCCTTTCCAAAATTTGCCTAATGGCTAACGTTACCAAAACCGCTAACGTTTCCAAATATGGTCCACAATCACGTTTTTAAGACTTCAATTACGAAAAAATTTCTGACGAGACTCCGACTGCTCCCGTATGAAATCTGAAAATGAAAAACCTACATTTTCGAAAAGTGGATTGTATTTAAATCCCTCCCCCTAGTATCACTGAATATCTCTTTAAAACTTCGTTTTTTTTTTGGACTTCAATTTGAAACTAGTTTTTGTGGAGAACCCCAGAACCGACCTGCATAACATTATCGAAGTTAGTCTGAAACTGCGTTTATAGAACTTCAATTTCGAAAAAAAAATGAGCAGAGGGGTGAAGAATTTCGCTCTTTTATTTTTTTAAATCAATCGGGAGGGCAATTTAAAGAAGTCCCGTTCCTTTCTTTACCCTAACGTCAACAAATAGCCTATAATGGCGTTTTTAAGATTTCAAATTCTAAACATTTTCGCAGAAAGCCTCCCGAATTTTTTCTCCTCGTAGCATTACCAGAGACCGTCTAAAACAGTGTTCCTAGGACTACAATTTCAAAAAATTTCCAGGGGAAAACCCCCCGGAACCCCCTTTCCTCCCTCGTTAGAAGCGAGAGTTTAAGAGTGCCCTCCTTTTTTTTTTTTTGGTTGCGGCACTGGCTGACAGTATGAAGTCTTTGCCCCACCTCAAAAAAAATGAGAAGATCAAGGCACTGTTGCTCCCCCCCCCCCCCAAGAAAAATGAAAAATTGTAAAAAAGGGGGGGAGAGGGGAACTGATCTTGGTTTTGGGCCCCCTCCAAAATAAAAACATATATACGCCACTGATTAAAAATTAAGAGATCGTATATAATTAGTTAGGTATTAAAATAATTCATCGTATAGTAATTATAATCAGTGCTTATTTTATAATTGGGTGTTTAGTTTAGTTGATTTTTGTACTGGAATTGTAAAATAAATTTTAGTTATAGGTTTGGGTAGGAAATCGTATGTAAGTGACCAATTATTTTTCACTTTTAAGTTCGCCTTAATTTTTTGAAGTCGGTTCGTTTTTTATTCAAAAATAATTTATTTTTTGCTTTTTAGTGGTGCAAATATAAAAACAGTACGTAGGGTAGAGTATGTGATACATGACGGAGATGCCTTCCTAACGTACATCTCGAGTGAGAAAGGGTCGAACACAGGAGTCTGAAAACAGCTAAGATGAGCACAATAGAGAAAGAATTAGAGCCAAGTTTCTCGGAGGCTTCCGAAAACTAAAGAAAGGCTTTTTCGAATGCGTAATTATTTACAAAGAAAATTGTCTTTATCATCAGTTAGACTTTATCAAAGTATGTTTCCGAAAGCAAATGCACGAGTCACTAAAAAACAACAGAAATCGCTTTAACTTGGCCATAAACTTTGAAGAGCTTCCTTGATTTTTCAGGAATCCCATCTTCAGATAGTGACCTGACGATCATGGGATCACCTTGGAAATTTACCTTTTCAAACAAACAGAAAAAAAAAAAAAAAAAAAAGAATTTTCAAATTAGTCTATGAGTGTTCGATTTAACGGGGGACACACGTAAAAAGATTCCGACGAACTGAGAACGTCTTTTTTGAAGTCGGTTAAAAAAAAAAAAAAAAAAAAAAAGAAAAACTATGCACATAAAATTTTATAGGATTGGCACTAAGAACTTATCCTTGTTCCTTTCAAGGATTTATTTGTGTGCTAATTTAATTACAGCCATTTAAATGTTAACGGTTTCCCAAACTAATTTACACTTCACAATAATACATGTTAAAAGTCACATTTCTCTTTACTTGTGGCCCCGTTATAGATCAATATCACGCTAGAAACAGAATATCTACTGTGATGTTGTACATATGAAGATCAAAATACTACTGGAGCAATGATAGTAAATGAATTTCCTGTTTGCTTCAGATGAACATTTATTCCAAATTTGCGATATGACTACTAATGATTAATACATGAGCGATATTTAGGGAGGTGCACACCCCGCCTAAATATCGCGAAGAACACCCCAAAGCAAGAGCCCCCCTAGAAAGGGAAATACCCCTCAACCCTCCCCTATCCCTAGGTGAGCAACTCTGATTAATATTAATGTTCTATGGTACTTCAACACCGAGTAAAGATAGTACCTTTGTTTTATGGCGCTTTCTTTAACAGCGGGTTTCATATTTAATCGTTTAATGGGAAAATTAAATGAAGTTGATTGTAATTTGCCCATAACTTTCTTCTAAAGAACAAAAATGATCAAACAAAGGTTTGAGACTTAAGTTAGATCACCCCTTTACATTAAACAAAAAAAAAAAAAAATGGTTTCACTACGTGAGACGCTATGAATTTACAAACAACAAAGCGCGAGTATGAAATTTGAAGAGATCCCTTGATTTCTCCAAGATACCTCATACCCAGACATGACCATTAGACGACCGGGAAAAGTATACCGTTTGAAACAGAAAAAGATTTTTTTTTCTTCCAGGCGTCTTCTAGTAATCAGGCAGCAGGGTACATAAAAAATTCCGATGAAGTCTGTTAATTAGTATTGCGATAACTGTAAATTAAAGTAACGGCGTCAGCGTCAGGAAATATCAAATATAGAATACTTGTCAAACTTCAGAAATCGGACACCAGTTACGATATATATATTTAGGAATATAACTTTAATCGTCGGAGGAGGGGTGGGGGATTTTCGTCTTTAATTCCCCTTGAATTGGACACTAAATATATTTGAGACTGAAGTATTGAAAAAAAAAACTTTGAAGACTAAATAAATTTATTTATTAGCAAAAAAAAAATAATAATAATAAATTCAATTCTTTTTGTAGTAAAATACTTTTAATTTATTGATTTGCTACATGGAGTAACAAATACATCAGTAAGAATATAATTAAAATTAACGGACGACGAGGAGCCGTGAAAATCAAATATCACGATGGCGTGCAAGACAAAACCCCTCCGTCAAGAAAGTGTGCAAAAGTATTGTTCAAGTCAAAAACTCTGCCTTGAAAACACATCATTCACGGCAGAACCACGTGACCTATGACGTATCGCTCAGCTGACGCAAGCTCGTCAACTTGTCAAATTTAAAGTATCTGAGATTTCTCCAGGATCCCTCATCAGATCAAGACAAAATTACCATTGGATCATCTGGAAAGCATACCCTTTCTAACAAAAAAAGGATTTCTCAAATCGGTTCAGGGTTTGGGAGTAATCTGAAAACATACATGAAAAGCCGCAAGACGAAATCATAACCTCTTTTTTTGAAGTCGGTTAAAAAAATCTCGAATCAGGGTGTCAGAAGGGGGCAATCGAACCCTCTCCTTGGCTTAGAGAAAATTATGTATTCACAGAAATGTGGGAGTGTATTTGTTGCTGTTCAATATCAGATACACTAAAAAATGAGTCCTTGACCGTCATACGTAATGATAAGAAAAAATTAGACAAAAAATTTTTCTGATAAATTATTGTCGCAAACTGAAAATGAATATTTGGACGAAACATTGTTTTACTATGAATACAGTAATTTTCAACGAAAATAAAGCATTAATAGCTGAAATCCGCAGGAGAGTCCCTCCTCCCCCGTCCTGCCTCTAAAACTTTTTTTTTTATAGAAGTCACAAAACCTCTCCTCTCCTCTCCACAACTTCACAAAAAAAAATCGGTTGGAAATATGTTTTTGGAGCTTCAAAATCGAAATATTTTCCGCCTTTCAATAGTAGAAACAGCGCTTCTAGACACAACAGCAAAGTGAATGTGACATCAAACAAAATTTTCATACATTTCATAGAAAATATTAGGGTGAATAAAAGGTAAGCGAATTTTTTGCGTTCCTAGTCTTCTTTTTAGTTTAACATTCATTATTTCACTAGATTTGGTTAATTTTGTATTTGCAAAGTGAAGGCCAGATGGTGTTTGAACTTTTTTTGAGTTTTATATGCACCAGGGGAACATATGCCTTCAGGGAGCTACCCTTTACGCTTTAAAACTGCCAGAGGAGTGACACCAGAGAAGTGACAAATTCAACCATGATCTATAAAAAACAACATTGCGCTTCCTTTTTATCAGAACTTATTAACGTAATCCGTAAAGTCTACATACAACATACAATAAAAATTGCATTGTACAAACGTACATGTAGGTAACGTTAAAATTCAAAAATATATACTTACCAAGGGAAATACTGAAACGACTGGCACAAGCAAGCTTTGTAGCAGTGCAAAGAGAAATGATGCAATGTTATTTTAATTTTGCTCAATCCCATGAGCTTGCTTTTCACTTTAGTCTGTATAACGCTGGTTATTCGCGGGCAAGCACATCTTTTAGCAATTTTAATGCTAAATTAGAGTCTTTTAATTTCGCCAGGTGAGGGTGACAATTATTTTGTCACATGAAAATGAATAACTTTTTGTACGTTCATAAATATTCTTACAATGTTTTTTATGCGTTTTCATGCTTATTTAGGTGTATGATTATCGTAAAAAAAATAGTGCCAGGTTATTTTAAAAAGACCGTTGAACGTGTTTGTATGAAAAGTAGAAAAAAGGCAAGCCAGAAGAGTCGACATTTATAACTATTTTCAGCTATTAATGCTAAAATGAAACAGTTCCCGAGGGTTGACTGTGTGGGCCAAATAAAAGAAAATATTATTTATTAATTAAGCATAGGATAACAATAATGCAATTAGTTTTACCTAAAAAATATCTATGCACCATTGGAATTCAAATAGCGTATATTCACCCATATTGCAAACTTGCTTCAGAATTTAAAATTATTTCAACTCCGACATCCTACAAGAAGTTTAATTTTGAACAATTCTACGGGTAACTGACTAACATTCACAGGGTCGGACTAGGTCCTCAAAAAGGCGCATACCCCAATTTTTCTGAAGGCGCATGCCAATGGGGGGGGGGGGGGATTGCGGAAGGGATATAGACGATCATTTTAGGGGAGCGATCAGTGGCGGATCCAGACGATCCTGTTGAGAGGGGCGATTGAGTAATTCATTAACGGGGGGGGGACTAATAAAAATAAAATTTTTAAAAAAAAATTAAGAACCTGAGAAAGAATTCCCCCCCCCCCCTTGAAAAATATGCTTCGTTCAAAGAGTTAGAATGAAAGTTATAAGTGTTTCGAGTATCACACATACACAAGAATAAAAAATTGAAAAAAAAAAAAAAGAGTTTCTACTAATATTTTGGATCTATTATCTAAATTAAATCCTTCAACTTTTGATTCGTTTGAAAACTCGTGAAATTTTTACAGTTGTTATTCAGGTCCTCAATTGTACTTTTTTCCTTATAAAAGAACGGTTGCAGCACCATAATGGCATCTCTTTTCACCAGTTTACGTACCGAACATAACGAAATACTAAAATTGCATTTGTAAATAAAATTTGAAGATAGTTTTGAATTTCTTTGTTGATTGGGTTTTGTTTAATATTCGCGCAAAGGAAGGAGTGTTTGCAGGCTTTCTCCCGAAAATTTTTGTTCGGAACGTATTTTTAGTCTTTTTGGAGGTTAACAAGTGAAAGGAGGTTTGGGGTTCTCGTTCCGGAATTTTTTTGAAATTTGAGGGTACATTTTCGGAAATACAATTATTTGCTATCTTTGTGTTCTTGAAGGGAAAGATGAGATACATGAGTTCTCCCCAGTCGTTTTACGATAGCTTCAAAAACGCAATTTTTGATATCTTTAGTATTGTTAAATACCAGGGGGTTCGGGGCCTTTTCCCCGGAAAAAATTTTGGAATTGAAGTCCTAAAAACGCAATTGTAGGCCATCTTTGATGACGTAGCAGAAGACAAGGGGTTTAAAGTTTTTCAACAGAAACTTTTCGATGTAGGAGTTCCAAAAACGCTGTTTTAGACGATCTTTGAATAGGCTTGCCAGATTTCTGTAATGTTCAAACGGGACACCGGAATACCAACCCCCCACCCCCCGACGCGAATATTCAAAAGGGAACCAATGAACCAATGGTGATTGTGAACTCAAGTAAAATAATTTTCTAAAGGCAGTGTAAAATTTTCAGAAATTATGAGAAAACTCGAACCCCCCCCCCCCCCCCTTCCCCGCTCCTACACACGCACTCCGTAAAAAGTTTTGAAATACGCAAACAAAAATTATTGAAAATAAACATTTATTTATTTATTTTTTAATTTATCAGCTTTAGAATGTGTTGTCAGCCCAAAAGCTTTAGAAATTTCGGATCACAAACACCCCCTGAGGAGACCATACCCCTGGCTGGTTTTTTGCATGCTTTAGAGGGTAGTTCATTCTTAATGCTATGAATGAATACTAATTATCAGTCTAAACCAGGGGTGATAATAAATGACACAAGCAGATAAATTTAAACAATTTATTTCTTACAAACAAATATTAATTAGTTATTTTAGTTCGAAGAAAAACTTTGAATGAGGAATAAAAACTTGAACAATATTTAGATGCATTTCTCATTCGCCAGGACTTTTTTTAGAGAGTCTCTTTTGGTTGTAATGGTGTTATAAAAATCCTCACAAGCTGATTCGATATTAATTTTACAAGTCTACGTTTCAAATGACAAAGTAATTATCCAAAACAATCTTTCACAAATAATTATTTTTAGACTTTTTTGGTCATCTAATCAAATTTATCATTTTCCGGGACCCTCTGTAAACCGGCCGAGACACCAGGATTTTGCTCGAGATCGACGGCTTTCCCCCGGAATTTTTTTCGGAATTGAAGTTCTAAAAACGTAATTGAAAGTTTCGAAAAAGTTTTCAATTCCGGCGATTTTTTCGAAATTGAAGCTCCAAAACTTCAAAAAGTTTTGACAAGCTTTGATAACATTGGAGAGAATCTGTTAAGGAACTCTCCTCTGGAAAATTTTTGGAATTAAAGTCATAAAAGTACAGTTGTAGACGATTTTTTACGATGTGTTGAGGGGGGGGGGGGAGAGAAAAAGAGAGTTTGGTGACCTTTTCCCGGAATTTTTTTAACACAATTTCAGACGATTTTTGTTTATTTAGGAGAGGAGAGATTTCGTGGACTTCCCATTGAAATTGTAAAAACTTGACTGTAGTCCATCTTTGAAAACTTTTAGGGGAAGGCACGTTTCAGTAGTTTTTTGAATCAAGTGCCAAAAACGGCAATTTACAAAAAAATAATGAATAAGTACATTCGGAATTTCTGAAGTCGCCCAGTGGTTTGATTTCGCATCTTCTGAGTGATGTTTTTCACTAGGCGACATTGATGTCACGTGGTCATTATCTTATAAAATGCACTGCTACATATCTATATGAAATTCAACTTTTCCACTATGAAATTCATTAAAAATAAGTGTAGAAAAACTCATAACTTCGATGATGTAAGAAGATAAAGAAAAAAAGGTCTAGTGGCCTCCCCATCTTCAGAATTCTTTTTAAATTTTAATCCTAAAACGCTATTGCCATCCGTCTTTAATGACGTTAGGAAAAAGAATGATTCGAAACTTTCTTCCAGAACGTTTTCGAAATCGAAGTTCCAGAATAGGTAGTTCCAGTCTTCTTGATTGAAGATTCGAAGGTCTCTCCCTTTTCTTTTTTTTTTTTTTTTTTTTTTTGAAATAGGAGTCTTAAAAACGCTCTTGTTGGTCATCTTTGGAAACATTACGGGAAGAAAAGGGATGGGATAGAAGCAACTTTTCCCGGCAATTTTTCGAAATTGAAACTCAAAAGACGGAAAATTTTAGAGGAAAACATTAGGGAAAGCGGGCTCGGAGGAAAATTTTCGAAACTTCAAAATGAGGGGAGGGTATAAGAGCTTTCGAATCAATTAGAAAACTTTCGTTCTAAATTTGCAAGAGAAGTTTTTTTTTTTTTTTTTTTTTTTTTTCTTTTTTTTAAAGCGAAGGCGTTTGCTTTGCATTTCATCTTAAAAAGTAGGAAGGCGCACCTGCCCTCGGGCAGGTTGGCAAGCGGGCCAGTCCGAGCCTGAACATTCACAAAGCAAAACAACAAGTATATTGAAACAAAAAACGTAAACTGTATGTATTTTTAAAAAGATATTTTCTCCTGGCTTATTTTACTTTCTAAGCAAAATTTCATGGTAGAATTGATTTTCCAAAATACATTTTGGATGATTTTAGAAAAATTGTTAAAAGCATGGTAACTGACTGATAAGAATGCAACCAGTGTGACACTGATTCAATAAGAGATTTTTCTAAAAGTAAAAGGAATTTTTATTAAATTCGAATCAGGATCAAAGAGCAATAAATAACTTTTTGGCCTATGGCATTTGAGCTCGAAAATATTGCTACAATAAAGAATTACAGTAATAAAAATATATTGGTATCTGACTGACATTTCTGAAATTTTTCTAAATATGTACTAATGCAAATTTTCAAAATTAAGCAGCAAAACTTAGAATAAGTTTACAGAAAAGGAAAGCAATGAAAATACAATTGTTAAATTTAATATTGCTAAAATGAATACTTGCAGTATTTACCAGTACAAGTTAGTAACTGACTGACACATCGGCAAATGACTGACATTACAAACAAAAGAAACAAAATAGCCATTAAATTTTTCTTTTCTCCTAGTCAATTATTTTTTTTTCCACATGAATTTAATGGTATAGTTGAATTTCTAAAATACAGCTCAGATGATTTTGGAAAAAAAAAAAAAGAGCACGGTAACTGACTGACATAAATGCAGGCGGGAAAAATAATACAGGGATACCCCAAGAGGACGCCAACCTTAACTCCCGAAAGGCGCAAAAAAAAAAAGTATGCGTCACGGGACGCTCGGCAGAAGTGATAACTTTCATAGTATTAAATTATTTAATACTACAAAAGTAACAATTCGTTTATGGTAGCTATAATAAGCAACGAAGTTTTTGCATTGTATGTTACCTAAAGATCTTGCAAAGACTGCATTTTGACTCTGTTCGGGTTGGTTGTATATTTCGTTGCGAGTGTTGTTGCGTCTGTTGCTGATGTTGATGCACATCTGCAACGACTTCCATTTGAATAGCCCTAAAATAATGATTTGTAAATAAATATCGAACGTTTGAATACGTAAGAGAGAGAGAAAGGTGCTTGCTGGTTAGATTTTTATTTTAAAAAATTTTGAAAAAAAAAAAAAAGAACCGACTTCAAAATTACTTGAAACGAAAAATAATTTTATTCTTTGATACCCATTCAGACTACTTTTAAACATAAGTTTTGATGTCGGCGCAAAAACAATAGATTAAATGACGCATCGTTTCCAAATATTTCATTTATCAGAAAAAACACTCAAACTTACGAAACATTTTAGATTTTACTCTATGATGAAGAAATTAAATGTTTAGTTATTATTTTTGTTTTCTCGGCCCTCCCCAACCCCCGCGTTGCGGAGCCTGCGAGGATGAAGTGTAAAATATGTACACCTTGTCACAGTTCAAAACCCTAAATGAAGCGAGATATTTTTAGTATAACTAAT
This sequence comes from Uloborus diversus, assembly GCF_026930045.1. Taxonomy (NCBI): domain Eukaryota; kingdom Metazoa; phylum Arthropoda; class Arachnida; order Araneae; family Uloboridae; genus Uloborus; species Uloborus diversus. The sequence goes on from NC_072740.1 coordinate 75,261,568, forward strand.
CGTAAAAATGATTTTGTTTTGAAAATAAATTTAAAGATTAAATGCTGTTTTGAATACATATTTTTTGCAATGTTATTGGTATTATATTGTATTATTAAACTCACCTTTCGTTAGGAGATTGCGTTATGTTGCGACGATCATCCGTCTTCTGTTAGTTTTACAAGTTTTCTACTATCACTTAACGCTTAAAGCTGTGCCCCTAAGAGTAAAGAAACAAAATTTCCCCGACCATGCGCGCTTCTGTCGTATGCGCAAACGAAAGTAATGCCAGACGAGAGTTGCGCCGTTACTCACGTTATGTCACAAATCGGTTTACCCTCCTATAAGAAGTTATTATTTCAAAAAAGGAAAAAAAAAAACCGAAGGCGCGTTTTAAAAACCAAAGGCATACGGGTTTGAGGGAGCAAAGAAAAAAAAAAGAAGGTGCAAATGTTTGAGGGCGCTTTGAAACAAAGGCGCACAAGTTCGAATGTGAAAAAAAAAAAAAGAACAGAAGGGGAAAAAAATGAAGATTCACACGTTCGAGGGCACATAAAAAGTTAGAGGGCGAGAGGGAGCAAAAAAAAAAGAAAGAAAGAAGAACAGAAGACGCATAGGTTGATAGGTTCGGGGGGTTCTTTTTAGGGTAAAAAAAAAACTCGAAGGCACTCAGGTATAAAGCCGCAAAAAAAAAAAAAAAAAATCTCAGAAGTCGCACAGGCTTGAGGGCGAAAAAAAACGAAGGCACTCAGGATCAATGCGCTCAGGTTTCAGGTCGCAATAAAAAATGAAAAAAAAAACAAAGGCACACAGGTTGGAGGGTGCAAAAAAAAAAAAGTAAAATAAAGAAAGAAAAACAAAAGACGCATAGGTTCTAGGGCACAAAAAAAGGAACTAATGTCATATACCCCACTCTTGGCGATTTTTTCCTGTCGGCGCCAAGAAAGCGTCGCCAAGAAAACGATGTATGACGACATATGTCATACATCGTTCTTAGCGATGCTTTTTTAGCGCCAACAGGAAAAATTCAGATAAAAAAAAATGATCTAAGCACTTCAGAAGACAATATATATAAAAACAACATAAAACCACAGCAAAAAAACATCGCGAATATTTACTTCAAAAATACCAGAAACTAGAAAGTTTTTGTACGCAAAGAAAAATTACTAGTAGGTACTTAAAATGCTTAAATTAACAAATTACTATTACAACTCACAAAGAAATATGTACCAATAGAAATAAAAGCTATTTTCCAACATGCATTTCGTCGAACAAAAACAATTCTCATACTCTACTAAAAAAGAACACAGCGAATCAATATGCGATATTTAAAGCAGAAAATATTCCCCAAAATATAACTATTTCAGCCAAAAAAAAAAAGCTTAGTTATTCCAATTTTGATGTATGAAAAGTAAAAACGTCTCGATAGAACATCCCAAACATAAACAGTACAAAAATACATACATTAATTTGCTATCCAAAAATGCTTTCAAAATACACCAAAAATAATCTACTATATTTTACATAAAATAACACCTTCGTATTTTTATAAAATTGTAGAGTCAACTTATTTTCAGAAATTCAGTACCTAAAGGAGGCACTACAGAATATGCTGGAATAGTTCTTGGCATCGATAAGAATTAACTTTTAAAATAAAATAACTGTACATTTTTTGTAAAATAAATTTACATGCAGTAAATATAAAGGTAAAAACTACAAGAAACCCTCAAGATTTTGCAAAAACATAAAGAATTTCCGAAGTGAGAGTTTTTTTGTTTTTTTTTAATTCTAAAATAAAAACTTACGTTTATGTTGTATAAATCCTCATACTCAGCCTGAAACACAACATATGAAACAATGCACCTTACAGAGACACACCCCAGGTCTGATTTTACTCTTAATTAACATTCAAGTTTAAAGAAACTGGCATTTTCTAATATTTATTCATCAAAACACAACTACTGAATCTAAACCAACACAAAATAAGCTTTCCTATAAGGTGTATTGCACGAAAAAACAATCTATCCAACATGGACCGCTAACAAGTAAACAACGTTGAACCAGATTGCCTTTGGGTTGCCAAACACAGGTTAGTTTAGCCAGGAATGCCATGCTTAAAAAGTTATAGCCTCATTGGCGAGAAAAATGTTTCAATTTTGTGTAAAAAAATCGGATGTCGCCAAATGGGGGGGGGGGGGGTATATTACATCTGTTCCCAAAAAAACCAAAGGCGCTCAGGTTTTACAGCGAAAAGAAAACAAAACAACAACAAAAAACAACTTTGTCGCAAAATCTTGAGTGCGGAAAAGAACGAAGCCGCTCAAGATCAAGGGCGCAAAAAAAAAAAAAAAAAACAAGGGAGCAAAAATAAACGACGGTGCACAAGTTTAAGGTCGCAGAAAAGAGAAAAAAGAAAGAAAGAAAAATTACGAAGTCGCACGGATTTGAGAGCGAAAAAAAAAAAAAGGGAGAAAAAAAAAAGAAAAACAAATGACGCATAAGTTTGAGGGCGAAAAAAAAAAAAACAACTTGGTAACTGGCTGACATCCCTGTAACTGGCTGACATTTCTAAATTAACTGTATATCCTAAAATAAAACGCTCAGAATCATGCAGTTTGCAGTAAAACATACAGTAAGTGTACACAAAAGCAGAACTTTTTTTTCCCATTAGGGCTAGACCAGGGGTCCCATACTTTGAGTACATAAATGTGTACCAATAGTACCCGCTTACATGTGGCTGCGAATAGGTAGCGGCCAGTTGCGCAACGGCAACCATAACTTTTCAAGTTCTTTAAGCATATTTCATTGAAATAGAGTATGGTTTATTTTAATAACAAATGCGTCATTTTTACAATTCAAAATGTCAAACAATATTAATTTGATAAAAAAATATTTACGGGCACTTCTTGCAAGGCAACCTAGCCAAAAACACATTGTCCCTTTCATAATGTAATATAAAAATTTGATTTTGACTTTATACTCGATGAGTGCAGTAATTCTGCAGCCGGATCTTAAACTATCATAAAATCGAGATAAAACAAAGGAACTTTATTTTTATTGCAACAAAACGCAATGCTAACACAAAAATACCGTGAATATACTTAAAATTAAGACTTTCAAACAAGGAACGAAAATTACTTTTAATAAATGAACAAATTTGACTTAGAAAATTAATGGAATCATCTATCTGTAACTACATAACCAAGAAGTAAACATGAAATAAATCAACATTGGGTACAGATGTGATATACCCCCCCCATTTGGCGACATTCGATTTTTTTGCACAAAATTAAAATCTTTTTCTCGCCAATGAGGCGATAATTTTTTATGCATGGCATCCCTGGCCAAACTAACCTGTGTTTAGCAACCCGAAGGCAATCTTACAGATCTGTTCAAGCTTATTTACTTGGGTTGTTTGGGTTTCACGCAGGAGAGATACGTGGTGTTGTTTCGTGCAATATACCTTACAGGAATGCTTATTTTGTGTTAGTTTAAATTCAGTAGTTGTGTTTTGAAGTAAAAACATTAGAAAATGCCAGTTTCTTCAAACTTGAAGGTTAATCAAAAGTTAACTCCAACGTGGTGGGTATCTGTAACGTGCCATTGTCATATGATGTATTGTTTTAGACTGAGTGTGAATATTTATACCATATAAAAAGGTAAGTTCTTTATTTTAGAATTCAAAAAAAACCTCTCACTTCCAAAATTCTTTGTTTTTACAAATCCTTGAGGGGTTCTTGTAGTTTTTAACTTTATTTTTACTGTATGTAAATTAATTTTACAGAAATAGTACGGTTATTTTGTTCTAAAAGTTAATTCTTATCGATGCCACGAATTATTTACCGCCTAATTCACCATTAACCTGGGGCCACCTAAACCTCGCGGTTAAGCCCGAAACCGGTCCTTAACCCGGAGTTACCGCCGATTTCGTATTCACCGTCAACTTTAACTACGCGCTGACAGGTTTTCGAAACCTTGCGTGGTTGAAAAACCTAACCAAGCTCCGGAGCAAGGTTAAAGGCTTGGTTTAACTTCTGAGCATGCGCATTACAAGTAAACATTAGAAGCAATGGCGGTTCGAGGCGATCTTCGCTTGAAGGTAAGATATTTTTATTTCCTGTAAATGAAAGTTTTTATTTATGTTATTGCTGTTCTGTACTGTATATGTCAATAGTATTCGTTCATAAATTTCCATTTTGGATTTGATCGGTCGTTTTTTGCGCTTTAAAAGATGCAACTTCATCACTTTCCATTCCTATTCCGTAGCTTATTCAAAATATTTTAGCTTTACGAGTAATGATGTGTCAGTGAACAGAAAAATAGTAATTCCAGAGTTGTGGTATGACATATAAATCTCAATATTAATAATTGCACATTTGGTGACTGAGTTGGAAAGTAGTGTGACATATAATATCTACCAAGTAATCTGTATGTACTCGGTACTGCTTGGTCTATTTCTGGTATACTCGGTCGAATTTTAACTATGTTTCCTGCTTATCCCGAGCAATTTTGAAATATTTCACGGATTTTTTTTAATTTTCAGTTTGCAATCATTTACTACTGTTTGACTCTTAAAATATGACTGTATTGTATATGAAAATCAAGAAAAACTGAACATGTAAAGCAAAGTAAAATTTTAATATGCATATGTCACTTCCACCATTCTTTTTAAACGTGGGAAAGTTAAAAAATATGGCACTCAAAAGTTTTTTTTATTATTATTACGCCACAAATATTTGATATGTGCAAATTTCTAATATTTAAAAAAGCTATAATAAATTCCTAAAATAGTTGAAATTTCATCTCATTTAATTCAGTTTTTTGTCTATATTTTAAACTGGTGGTACCCGCACGGCTTTGTCCGTAGTAGAAAATGTTCATTTGGTTCCCTGTATATTTACAAATAATGGATAATAAATTTCTCGCCAGTTGGCTATGTTCATTCACTCTCCCATTCCACGTCATGACAATTTTGTAATTTATTCATCCATCTTATGATAATTTTGCTCCGGAAAATGTTCTTAAAATTGATATAAAAAAAGAACAAAATCAAATTTTTGAAAAATCGCTTCGAGGTGCATACCCCCATGCTACAAACTAACTTTGCCAAATTTCATGAAAATCGGCTGAATGGTCTAGCTGCTACGTGTGTCACAGAGATCCAGACATCCTGACAGAGAGACTTTGAGCTTTATTATTAGTAAAAAATACAATTGTAATTTTTTTCTTAAAATCTGTGAGGGGTGCTTAGTTAAATTTAAAATTCATAAATATCACTATGTGTACAAAATTGATTTTAATGTTCCAATAAGTGTAACATGCTTCACATTTATGTCAATGGTTATTATTATTTTTTTTAAGATACTCTGTATTTGACCAAGTACGTACTCGCCCTGAGTGCAGCTTGGTTCCACACTAGTTGAATGTAAAGTAATTTTGAAAAAGCCCTTAATTTCTACGTTGTATGAATGTCAGCGTATGCGATGCTATAATTTCTGTATGGCCCCTGCCACATCAACGCCATCCGAAGAGATGGCAATCATCTTTTGCCCTCCCCCCTCACGCAAAGAATAGTAAAGTTCTGAATATTTTTTTTAATTAATTATTGCTTAATTGAACATGTATTCTGAATTCATCAGATCATATGTGACATAAAAGAAATATTAAATGAGGCCCGGATCTGCGTGCCTGCAGACGCAACAGGGGGTGGGGGGAGAGGGTATGTCCTTAAGGGGTCTGACGACCCACAAAATTGAAAAAAAAAAGTAGCTCACTCAGACTTATTAACGTTGCAAATGCACACTGCTCGCTTCTGTGGAGGGGTCCTAGAGATTTTGTTGCCAGGGGGTCCAAAATTTGTAGATCCAGGCCTGAATAAATCTATATCATAGCATTTCAGAAACTATTTTTAAAAAGGTATTATATTGGAGGGGAAAAAAAACCCTTCAAGTACTATGTGGCGAAAGGTTCAATTAATGGGGCTCTCTCTTATCTTGTTACCTGGGGCAATTGCATCCCTTGTCCCCTCTTCAGACAGCCCTGTTCGCAAAATCATGCCAGGAGTCTCTTCTATTTTCACCAGTAAGTATTCAAGCGTAACACTGTAAACTACTTTGACTGGTGTAAAATTTGGTCTTAAAATGACTTTGCGCTCCCTTATTTAATTTTAAATTGAATTTAATTAAATAAATTACTATACATTAAATAAATACCTTTGTGCATAAGAAGTAAAATAGGAAATAGCATCATCAAAAAGCAAACAGCAGATTGCTGCAGTCACGGGTTTCGGTGTTACAAGAAACGCCTTTTTCAATGCAAGAGAAATGAGCTTATGGATTGAAAAAAATAAAGACATCCACTTTTGTCGGGTGTTGGTTTTGACCTTTTTATCTGTTATGTTACAAATTATTACAAGTATATGCTTGAAATCCCAAACTGATATTTCAATAAGTTCAAAATCCTTCTCGTGTATGTCAGTGAATTTTTGTTTAGCTCTATTGATAAATACTACTTAGCGGAATAGCAATGGTTGAAAGTACTCCTTGTTTGGCCTAAGTGCTACTCCGTATGGCACTGCCTAAAGCCCCTTCGTTAAACAGAATTGTATTTTGTGCAAAAGTGGCAACGACTTTAATGTTCTTGTACATGAGGGCAAAAAACTATGTTACAGATAGTGGCAGTTCTTTAAAATTTCAAAGTTTCTTGGAAGATTTTCTAATGTCAAATATATTCAAGAAGCAGCAAATAATGTTAACACAACCTATTAATGTTTTGGGAATAGTGTAGAATTTTAAATGTGCTGCTATTGTTGCCAGTGTGTGTTAGAGTTGTGGTACAACTGATTCGTTTTTTTTTTTTTTAATTCAAAAAATTATTTTTATCAGCATTTTGACTTAATTTCTTTTTCAGTTGATTCCGAATTGACTCTGGATACTGAAATTTACAACTTGCTGCACTCTATCTCAGGAATCATATAACTGGTGTCTCTGTCAAAAGGAAGTTGTAGTTTATCTTAATTGGTTTTCAATTGTATTACTTTGTATTTGTTTTTAAAAGATTAAATCCTGATTATGTACTCAATTAGCTGAAATAAATTTTACTTGCCTCTGTAACTTGTTTTATATTATTAGTTATTTTATACATGAAAACACAAAAAAAAAAAAAAAAAAAAAAAAAAACTGATTGTCAGTTAAAATTATAATTACTAACTATAAATTATGCTCTGATATCATTAACTCAACAATAAGGTGTCCAAGTTTAATGGGTTCTTCATTATTTTAATGTAACTTATGTTGCTTAGCATTTGAATTGATTTAAAACAGCTTAATGAAATTAAATCATGGTTTGACTAAAGTGATTAAAATAAATCAAACAAAATTCAGTTATCAATGAACTGAATAAAAAGTCATTGATGACAATCATTTGTCAAAACATTAGATATATCTTTACTTGTTAATTGATGTTTCAATGTGTTCAAATGTGAAAGATATTGTGTAACAGATTTCAACATTTCAGAATAAATTATTTTTAAAACTGTACACTATTGCTCTTTATGCTTTATATATTCATTGAAATAGTGAATTAAATAAAAGTTTTTTTTTAATTTATAAATATTGTCATGAAAGTAAATTTTCAGTATAGCATAAAAATTTTTTTGTACTTTTAATAGGGAAAGTAAGTAAAGTATTTTTTTTAAAAATTCATTTGCACTTGAAAGCATGCTTCATTCTTGTTTTACATTCAGTGCAATGCCGTATAAAAAAGAAAACAGAAATAATGGTTTCCTTTTATAAAAATTAATGTAGTGAATTAATATAAAACTTAATTCAAGTGCGACAAAAACCACAGCTGTGGAATTAGAGGGAAAATGACAGAAGAGCATTAGACTCTGACTTCTTTTCTCCGAAATCAATTCGACTCCACTAGCACTGCCAGAGTTGCAGGCTTTTGAGGGAGAACGCAACTTCAACTCTTGGAATTTTTAACCTCCAACTCCACAGCCCTGTTCAAAACTTAAAAAATCTTATTATTTTCGATTTTATTTTGATTATGTTTGAAAGTAAAGTCATTGTAAAAATTGTGAGACACGCAATTACAGTATTGTGGCATTTAATTGAGAAACATCATTTTTTTCTTTTTATCATGTGTAAGTTTATTTGAAGAAGTACTCCAAATCAGCCGAGTTCAAATTGCAGTTATTATCAAAGTAGTAGGTGTTCCTATTCACCTGGTAAGTAGCAGATCTTGAAATTCTTCCGCCCGAGAGGTAGGTATTCCGCGATGCTGGTATCTCGCTTGCTGTGGGGGTAATTTTTAGCCTCATGGACATCAGCTTAGAAAGTTAGTGATAAATAGATTGCGCTTAGAAAACACTGAAATGACGTTAGAAGAAATAGGTAAAATCTGTGGAGTGAGTACAAAAAGTGTCGAGAGGATATGAAAGTTTCAGACAACAGGAAATGCTCGAGTCAATTGCACTAGAGAATGCAACCAAAAGGGATAAACTTCGACTCGTGAAGACAAAATTTTATATTGAATGATTGTTATAAATCCTTGAACAACTTTCCAGGGCCACGGCGGGAGCTGGTGTCAATATTGCACCTTCAACAGTGCGATACAGGCTGTTAGAACACTGGCGGAGAGGATGTTAACCGTACAAGAAACAGCTTCTCACGTCTCTTATAAAGAAAAAAGGTTAAAATGAGTATTGAAATACAAAACATAGACTAAGAAGTTTTTTTTTTCTGACAAAACAGATTTTGTGATTCAGGGATTTAAATCCAAGTACGTGAGAAGGAGCACAGGAAAGCCTCTTCAGCACTATACCAAATAAGCGCCCAAGTATCCGCCCAAAATCAGGGTGCTCACCCCGCATAAAAATCACAAAGATCCCCCTCCCAAAAACAATAGCCCCCCCCCCCACTAAAAAGAGAAATGTCCCTAAAAATTTCAATGGCGCAGTCTGCGTCATAACCCCTCCTAAGTGGGCACCTCTCCTAAAAAGATGTTTCTGGGTTTAAGAGACTACATCTCCTCTTCTCGTAGAAGGAATAACGAACAATACCAGCTACAAAGTTATACTGCCCTGAAAAATGCTTTCAATCGTCTAAACTATGGTGTAAAGGAAGTTGCTTTTTCCAAAAGGCAGCGCACAGTGCCATTTTGAAGCATATAAACAATTTGTGCTCAAAAAACAAACTTACTGTATTGGACTGTTTCGGGAATTCACAGAACTTGAATTAGAGAGGAAATTTATGGCCTGTATCAAAAAACAGCCAAGTGAGACGGCACGGATGCAGAAGCTGATTTCCGCCACTATTGGCTTATGGTTAAGATATATTGACTAAACTATACGGACTAGTCTAGTACATACCATGCCGAAACGTGTCTGTGATGTTATTATGTTTAGCAGGGCACACTTCAATTATTAGTTTTGAATATTCATAGAAAATGTAAGTAAAACTGAATTTTATGGAAAAAAAATGCATTTCTTCATGTTGATGAGGCAGTAAAAAAGTCTTTTGTTGCACATTTATAAGCCATAAAAAGAAAACCATTGAAAATGTCCTTTATTGTTTCTTATTAAATTGATTAATAAAAAAATAAAAAATAATAATAATGTATCTATATTGAACTTGTTTTATCTGAAATTATTATTGCTAGAGATATCCTGGTATGAAAGAGGTTTAAAATAATATTTTTAATCAGATATAACATTTCTTTTATTGGAATAAAATGATTTTTCACTAAAAATTTAGTTTATTTAAGAAAAGAGATAAGCAGATTAAAATTATCTATCTCCGAAGCTTTATAATAGTTTAAATTGCATCCGTATTGTGTAATTGTGTATGCGTAGATTCAAAGAAATAATAGCAAAAGTAATACATTTGTTTACACTTGAATTTACACAATTGGCTACTCAAATTTAACCCCGCGTTTGTACTTACGCCTCTGACTTTTTAGAAAAACTTTAAATCATATTATTTGTTTTGTTTGGTAATGAACTGTGTTCAATTATTTTTTTCAAATCAAAGAGAGCAAATGCTATCTTCGTCTCGCTTTACTTTGCAACGCAGCACGGAATGAAACAGCAACAGCGAACGGTCGTTCAAAATGTAAGCAAAAACCGTAGAAAATCATGTGATCATTATTAACAAATAGGATGCGTAGTGTGCTGGCAAAGTTGAGAAACCACGAAGTTGGGAAACTCCGGGGCCTTTTTCGCCGGTGCGTGACCGGTGAATACCGAATATTTCACCTCGTGGTTAAAATCTCAACTCCGAGTTAACGAACCTCGTGGTTAAAGGCGTATGGTTAGGTTAACGGTGAATTAGGCGGTTAGACATTCTATTAACGTGCCTTCCTTTAGGTACTGAATTTTATGTTAACAATTGAAAGTTCTTTCGGTTGTACTCTTAAAAATGCTGAATATTTTTAATAAATCTGCACAATAATGGTGCATATTTCACACTTAAAACTGTGTCATTATTGTACACTGAACGGAAGGAGCCACCCTTGGGTGTCTCCATGAAAATATACATAACTGTGACCATACTCCGACTGTAATGTATATTAACAGTCGGAGGGATAACGGACCGAGCGGAGCGAGGTCCTAGCGAGCCAGAAGTCTCATAGTACTTTCGTAATGAGACCGAGGCAGGGCCGGCGAGCCGAGGTCTCATTACGAAAGTACTATGAGACCAAGGGCTCGTATCCCGGAGAAATGATGGAAAAAAAATTAATGCATTAATTTCGACTTGTAATTAATAAAATAATTTATTTCATTGTATTTTAATATGTTTACAAAAAACCCCGGCCCTGTACATTTTTGAAGCATATATTCGTGATGTTTTTTGTTGTGCTTTTATGTTGTTTTTATATATATTGTGTTCTGAAGTGCTTTGATCATGTTTTTTTATCTGATTTTTTCCTCTTGGCGCTAAAAAAGCATCGCTAAGAACGATGTATGACATAAGTCGTCATACATCGTTTTCTTGGCGACGCTTTCTTGGCGCCAACAGGAAAAAGTCGCCAAGGGTGGGGTATATCACATCAGTTCCCAACATTGTTAGGTAGGTAGGTAAAAATACAAAAAAGAAACACACTAGGTACACTTATTCCTTCATCCCCATTAGAAACAAATCTGTTTGTCCCAATTTCCTTTGGAGGATTTATTTTCTTCATAATTTTTGATGATGGATACCAAACCTTAACTTCTTTCTCAGGCCACTCCCAAAACTTACCTCGCTTCAACATTGTTGAAAATTCAAACTCACTTGCATCTACACCCGTGATTTTTCCTGGAGTACTTTTTCCCTGATAACCCAACTCACCCTCCAAAATTTCAATTAATTACCATATCACACTCACCCTCCAAATTGTAAACTTTACACATTTGTAACTGTAGCAACATCAAAATATTTTCTTTTTGAATGAAAATTGGAGATAACTTTCTATATATAACACGAAAGCGAAAGGTACTTACGAAAGCGTGATTCCTTCTGCACGAAAATTACACTAACATAAAGTTCCGAGCTACTTATAAAAACGTAGCACCCCAGTTGCTCACAACAAATAAATTCACAATCACCAGGTGGCGGGCCGTTTTGACAGTGATAAAAACTCTTTCATTAAAAGAAAAGGTTGCACAATAGTTCCTAGTGAAACTGGGATATCCCAGAGTGCACTACGAACGCTTATTACGTCAAAACTGGCGTTTGTACCATCCTCAACCGCTTTTACGGTAGTAAAATTAAATAAAACATTTAACAACTTCTGTAGCGAATAAGCTACAGATAACTAGTTCAGTCCACAACCATAACAGAAAACCATCTTTGACTATAAATGATACGATACTTCGCAGACGATCCATGAAAGAGGTTAGTGCAAATGATCACAATAAACTCCCAATTACCCGCAGGCGGATATTGTTATTGCGGATTTGTTCATTTGTTGTTTATTTATTTATTTTTGTGTTTAAAAATTACTGAATATAAAAAATACTCATTCTAACTTAACAAGTGCAAAATCTATTTTTATACCTTTCAATTTCTTTCTTCCCCTTTCCTCCCAAAAAACATTCCACTCTTCTCGGTTACCGAAACCTTAAAAGTTAAAACCCGATTTTTACATCTACACTTCTCATGCCTGTAAACAAGTGACCGAGCCAGTTTTTTTTTTTTTTTTTGAAAAATTTCTCCTGCTTTACACGTTTTTAGCGTAACCAAATTTCATTTGGTTGATCTGTTTGCATGATTCTAAAGCAATAAGCGACTTTTTTAGAATTTACGTACATATTCACATTGTACAGTAATCACTTTTAGTGTTACTAGTTAAATCGTTAGCCTCTAGCATCGTTACTTGAGTTTAATTGTATGTCAGTGTTCTTGATTTTCTTTTGCTCTTGTATGTATACTAGTATTGTTTTTTGACCTATTGTACAACACCAAACAAATATCCGTGAAATTCGCTTAATCGCGGTTACCGTGGCGCCCTATTCCGCGGATAACCAGGAGTTTATTGTACATGCATGATATTCTAATTAACATTTTCAGCGACTGTTGCAACTACCTTTCTCTGGATAATGAAAAGGAAGTTTACTTACGTTTTTAATTTACACCTTTGGTAATGAAAGTCCTACACAGATTTAATTAGGCTAAACTCACAAAGAAGCTGCAGTCTCTGGCAAATGACGACTAAAAAGGTAAAGTTTAGACAAATCCACTTGCGTAGGATATGATCTATCTAATGCCTTGTCTGAGCAACATGGAACTGTTTCATCTCTTTGGCTAGTTTCTCAAATCACCGCAGGGTGGCGTAATCAAGCTCTAGAGTAAAACATTTCGAAAATTTTATGTTTTACAAATACAAAAGTGACGACCAGCAACAGGCTCTGGGCCCAGCTAGACTGGTCCTAGTCAATTTACAATCCCCAGTGAAGATCAATGGCCCTCTTAAAACTGTCTACTCCTTTGCTCATTACCACCTCTTCCGGTAAGCTGTTCCAAGGTTCCACTACCCTGCTAAAATAATAATTTTTCCTAATATCCATGTTAGCCTGAGATTTAAAAAGCTTAAAACAATGACCCCTTGTCCTGTTTTCAGTGCTAAACTTTAGCCCCGTAACATCTTTCGTTTTAATAAATTTAAACAGCTGAATCATGTCCCCTCGGTCTCTTCTTTGCTCAAGACTGTACATTTTTAGCCTTCTAAGCCTGGAATCATAATCTAAGTGGGAAAATCCACTTATTAGCCTTGTAGCCCACCTTTGAACCCTTTCCAATACATTAATGTCTTTCTTAAGATAAGGAGACCAAAACTGAACAGCATACTCCAAATGGGGTCTTACCAAACTTCTATATAAGGGCAGAAGAACTTCTTTAGATTTATTTGAAATAGATCTATTGATAAACCCAAGCAACTTATTGGCTTTGTTGCTAGCAATGCTGCACTGTTGGCTAAACTTTAAATCCTGACTTAAGTTTTCAAATCAAAGTAGGAAAGATATTTTGATTTTTGAAAATTTCATATTTTTCTATTTGTTGGTTGGAGAAAGACAAAATATTTTCGGTGAATCATCGGTGAGAGTCGACATTCTCCAATTTCTATATTTTATGGTAACGAATATATACATATAATATTTATTTATGCGTGTTTTTGTTTACTGCGTTGCTGGCATAGATAAATAAAGGCAAGGAGCTCTTTCTATTTTGGAGAGGGGGTTGTTCCTCAGAACAACTTGCCACACAAAAAAAGAACAACTAGCCCGACATGCACATGTCCTTGAAAAATTCAATTATAAGTTAGATAACGAAATGTAAATCGTTTCAGAGCAATATTTTAGGATGCAATCTTTATTTGCATGAAAACTCCAAAGAACTAAACACTATCATTTAAAGTTCGTGAAAATGACCGAAAAGTTCAAAAACGAAATTATTTACAAAAGTGCATTACTGATGCACATGATCAGCTTTTAATACACCAGATGTCACAGGTCCAACTAATATTCCTGCTATTGGGGCGCTGCAAAATTCCATTGTACCAGGTATTCATGAAATGCAATTATCTTTTTTCTTCATTGAACTACTTCAAAGGAAACAACATACCCCTGGAAATTTTAGCCCTGATCTTCTCTACTTCGAAAATTGCACTTGCTGTCGATTGTTAAAAATAGGTAATAATTTAGGCATTCTTTTCTCAATGCGATAAAACTATTTATTATCCTCAGATTTGGAACATTCTTGCTTCTATTTAATGCAACCGGTAACAAAGCCTAAAGCACAGAACACAATGTTTTTTTTCCGTCTCACTGGTTTTGTTCGACTTTCCCTGAAAATACTGTAAAAACATTCTGCCCCCCCCCCTTTTTTAATTTTCAAAAAATATATAAGTGAATAAATAAATAAAAAATGAAACTCATGTTACTAAAAGAAGGCAAAGAAAAAAACTGCGCTGATGCACCACATGTTTATGGGAAATCAGTGGCGGCGTTCGGGGAGCTACTTACTGCCCCTACACTTTCTTTATCATCAAAGATTGCCTCCAGGTTAAGAATTCAATTTCAAAACATCCTGGGTGGGATTACCCGAACATTAACTACACCATCAAATATTGTTTAAAATTTTACTTTTAACACTTCAATTTTGAAAATTTTCCTTGAGAAAATCCACGAGCACACAACATCCTTCCTTTAAATTCAAAGATGACTTAAATTTGCATTATAAAGACTCCAGTTTGAGGGGGGGGGGGAAATCAGGAAGAGGATACCTACTAGATACCTTACGCTATCTAGGATTACCTCCTAGATAGCGTAAAACTGCGTTTTTAAGACTCCAATTTAGAAAAAAAAATCCGGTGATCTTTTTCTGAAGTCCCCAAAGGAAGTTCAAGTTTCGGTTCTTAGGCTTTCATCAGTTCAAAAAAAAAAAAAAATCCTGTGAGAACCTCGGAACATTTTAAAAGACGTGAAGTAAAGTTTTAAAAGACGTTTAAAAAATGTTTCCAACTTTGGAATATTTCTGGGAGAGAACTCCAAACTCCTTGCTCTAAGTTTGCTAGAAATGGCTTTAATTTGCCTCATTAAGACATCAGTTTATGATTCTTTCCAGGAAGAGCCTTCCTTACCCTTACATTACCAAAGACAGTCCAAACTTCTTCGTTTTTACTATTATTATTATTATTATTTAGACTTTATTTTAAAAAAAAACACTACAGAGACAACCAAGGAAACTCCTCTCTCCATTATCCCAAACGTTGACAAAACTCTACTAAATTGGCGTTTTTAAAACTACAATTCCAAAACATTTAAGCGAAAGAACATCAGAAGCTCCCCCCCCCCTAGTCACAAAAGGAAGCCTAAAATAGTCTTAAACTTCCTTAAAAAAATTTGCCCCTGCACTCATAAGCCTAACTCGCCATGTTTGATTCAAATATCTAGCAGTTTTTAACCTTAAAAGCTTCAGTTATCGGACGCTCACTGTATTAGCAAAACATTTTTATATCATAGATATTCATCTCCAATCTAACATATTTTTCTCTTGTTCCATTTAGCTTTGACCAGTCTTCTTTAATTTCATCTATGTGTAGTACACATAAATTGTCCTTTTCTTTTGCATCAATAGCTTTTAATTTTTTCAACTAAACTCAGCACATGCTTCTTATAAACTGCAGCTACTTCTCTCCATTCCAATGTATAGGGAACTGCTAAATGCCTATGAACAGATGGACACAATTGTACATCAGTACCTCTTGTAAAGGATTGAAAAGAGAATTTACACAGATTAGTAGGTCTGTATCTGGGGAGGGAGAGATCATTATGAAGTGTTTCAAGGAAGCAAAAATGGACTTGCCACAGACTGGCTAATGATATCATATTGATTGGCATGTTATTCAATGATACGATTCAAGTAAAAAGAGGATCTTATCTTTCTTAAGATCCAATCATAGTAAACAGTAAACAGATTTAAAAGTAGCTTTTTTAGGGAAAAGCAGATACATTTTATCTTGGTAAATTTTTTGTCCAAAAAATAGATAAATAAGGAGTGGATTTCCACATTCAGCAGTTTTAATTTCATGGAGGTTAGTTTAAATTTAAAAACAGGACATTTTTAAAGTTTTCTCCAGGAAAGAAGGTTTTGGTTGAATAGGATTTCCATCTTGAGCAAGTTTATTGTATAAAAATTTACTTTGGACATTAAATGACATAAAGATAAACATACAATTTCAATATTTAAAAAATAGCATTTATTTCTCAAAATTATTCCATAATTAAAAAAAAAAACATTTTATATTTTATAGACATGTTCTACTGCATTATAGTGCACAAAAACAAACAATATTTAAATGTTGAGTATTTAACAATAATTTAAATAAAACATAAATATAAACATATTTCATGCTTTTCTCTTAGCATGTGAAATTTCAAACCAAATTTGTTGATTTTTTTTTATATTTACTTTTTTGTTTTATTTAAAATTGTAGTTACAGTGGTGGACAAGGAAATTGCATCACCTGCAAAAATAATTCATTTTCCTTAATTTCTATTTTTTTAAAAACTGCAATTCATTTAATTACTGCAAAGCAAAACGTGAGATAATTGCACAATAGTATTTATTATGTCATTGAGTTGAGATAAATTAAGCACCAAAAAGGGGAGAATCGTTTCTCGTGTTTTTCATGCAATTAAATCCAGGTTGGTTAATTGACATCACAGAAAAAGTGGCAGTTACTTTAGCTAAAAAAGGGCTTTTAACACACAGAACAGTCAAAAAAAAAAAAAGAAAATTAGCTTTCATCAGTCTAGTTTTCAGAGCAATCGGTAAAATTGTGACTCTAAAAGATAGACCATACACCGTCAATAGAGGAATTCAATATATTAAAATAGATATTTGAAATAAATGTGCGCCTGTAATCATTCTGTATATGTTCCTGATTTTTAAGATGAATAAATGAATGCATTTAGTGTTAATTCAACTGTGCAAACTGCGGGTCATTCTCGTCAAAATAGCACATACCATTTTTAACACTCTGAATTTTTAAATCAATTTTAATAAATACTACAAATTTACCATACGTTTTCATTGATTATACATTTACTTCTGTATAAGTAGTTTATGAAGGGTTTAAAAATATTGACTACTCTGATACAGGGGTGGGACAAAGCAGACTAATAGACGATTAGTCAACCAAATCTTTTAAAAAATCATTCCAATCATAGAGAAGTTATAATCACAAAACAAACATAAAATGAAACAATGATTCTAAAACTTTTTCTGTCTACAATTTCAAGATTTTTTTTTCTCATCATTAAAAAATAAAAAAGTAACATGAAGGGTATTCAATAATTCAAGTTGACCTTTAGAAAAAAAAAGACCCACCTTATTTGCTGAAGGTAGAATTCAACCCCCTCCCCCCACACAGAAGTTACAGTGCTTGAGAGATGTCTTTAAAATATTGCCAAATTCAATTCTTTAAGGGTAAAACACTTTTCTCTTAAGTTGAACACTTAAAATTATTTTTAAGTGAAAGATATATTTTGCCTAGTATTTTATACTGTTGCTGCATTTCAGCACGATCTTAAATTACATTTAAACTCCTAACGATTTGGAAGAAATATTTTCCTGGTACGAAAACAAAATATTTTTCACATTTTATAAATTGCTTTTGTACAAATCATTGATTCTTGATTACACAAAGTTAAATGTACAGTCAAATCTTGTTTATCGCAGGTAATCCATTCCAGGCTCAACTGCGATAAGCGAATTTCCGAGAAGTAGGACTCTTTATTAACAGATTGAATATTTTCCTAGTTAGAGTGTAGAAAGCTTGTTTACAACTGTTTAAATGTATTTTTTTACATACTTAGAGCACTCTAAACATTAAATTACATCCTTCAGTCACCAATACGCTCATTTTACTCAAAATACGAGGAAACAGATGTATTAGACGTTTTTATAAATATTTTTTGTATGCTTGAAATCGCAGTTTTAGCGCACTATCACTAACCTATTAAATAGTACACTGTGTTCAATAATGAAATTAAGTGCAAATGAGCGACAAACTTTCCTCAGCCCGTCTTTGAGTTCCTGCCCAGTTGAAGACAATGCTTACTACTTGGAAAAAAAAAAATAGTTGAACACCATTTACGAATGTATTTATCTTCTTGCAATAATACCAGTAGTGAATTTACAGTTTTGGAGGTCAGTCGCAATTCAATTTTCGTGGGCTCTTAGAGAGGAATGGAACTGCTTATAACATTTTTCATGTGCCTCTTTAGATCCCCTTCAAGACCTCTATGTTGTGGGGTGCCTCGCAATTACAACATAGGCAACATGGTAAATCTGTCACTGAATAATACAATTATATACTCTCTGCAGTAAGTGTTTAGTGGCTGAAAATCAATATCAGTTATTGACTCTCCTCAGTATTTTTATAAATCCACCCTCTTCCTCAATTGGGTCTTCCATTGCCCCTTAGATGAACTTCCCTTATTCAAAATGAATGTTTTTCTACTCTTTTGAAGGAAAAAGCTAACACAAACTATTTAGAAAAGGTTCATGAAAGTGCTTCGGTAATATAAATGCGAAAGAGCGAAGCCCCGAAAGTTGAAGTGCAAAGTGACCAGGGACGACTGTAGAAGATATATTTCTTTTAAAAAAAGCTGACTAATTGGTGGGATTTATTAAAATTGACAAAATTTAAAAGCATTGGACATATTTGTACAATTTTCAAGAGAATAACTCCTACCCAATGGCTAACACAATGTGGTCTGCATGCCGATCATCTCCAGAGAAAGTCTTTAGTTATACAATAAACAAAGAAGCAACTAAATGAAGTGAAAAAATGCTTTTCACGGACAAGGGGGAAATGAAACTTAGTCTTACAAAACAATCTAAATTAAGCTTTGATGAATACAACAGAGTAAGCCGTATTCTAGAAGATGCAAAAATAAAGACTGCACATCACAGCTTAAATTCAGTCAGCTCCCGAAGAAAAATACCCAGAAGAGCGGTTCAACAACTAAAATTTATTACTGGAACTGAGTATCACTTTACATCAACATTTGGAGGATGCTTAGTCTATCATTTGGGATACTTTTTAAGTTGTGAAAAAATGTAATTTTCAACAAGACTCAGCAACTTGTCAGGTGACAAAACTATTAAGAAAGGGGCAGATAAGTTTGCTACAGCAGCAAACACTTTATTATTAATTCTTGATTTTCTTTGTCAACCTTTCTGTCCCAAAGTGGGATCAAATATTACATTTTAAACTATCAGAGTTAGTAAGTGTGCTGGTTAAGAACTCTTAATTTTTCTTTAGGAAAGACATTGTACCTGAGGAGAAAGGAAACATACGTCCTATTCAAAATATGTACCATCACTAGCAATACAGTTTGTTCAATGGTCTTTTGAGTTGCTGTGACTTCATGCAACAAATGCTCCTGTTTTAAGGTGACTCGGTAATGGAAACAAGTGTTATTTATATTGGGCTAAGCCTGATGAACATTGGGTTGGGCAAGAGTTTTCAGCCAGTGACATGTTGATGGTAGCTAGCAATTTTTTGTTAGCACAAGCGATTTTTGTAATTCATGTGGAAATCACCACTTTAGAATTATGTTAACATGTTTAAATTTTAAAAGAATATGGTGCCTGACATGTGGGTTTTTCTCGAAAAACAAAATAAGTGCCACAAATGGTTTAATTTAGTTAGAAACTAGAAATGTTTGCAAGAGATATATACCATCATACTAAATCGAACTCTGGCTTATTAATTGCAAGTTATCAGTTAAAGCAACAAACTGATAAAGCTTTTGAGATTAAACTTGCAATTGCTTAGAGCATCATTCAGCAAGAAATTATGAGCTGATTATTTGTACACCTAGTAAAAGTAACTAGGTATTTCATTAAACATTGTGTACAAAATCTTGATATTGTTACATTATAAGAACCAATTTGATATAACAAATTACTCAAATGCAGGTATTTTCTTCTTTTCTTTCTTTTTTGTCCATCGCTGTATCTTACTAAATTTCAAGATAGAAGCTCTAAAATGGAAACACTTAAAAAGCAAATAACAATCAGATCATAGCTTTTATTCATAGCTAAATACTGTCATAATATAGCACAAGCCAGAACGGCAGAATCACAAGGAACATGACCCCAATATCTTTTGAAGTTGTATACAAAACTTTTGTTACATAATATCACAATCTTATGCCAAAGAAGTGCCAAAAAATTAACAAAATACCAAGCAAGGCTTTTCAATGCGCCGCATCAATACTGGTTTCAATACTGAGAAAAGAAAATTTTGAAAGCCAAATTAAATCAACATTGATAACTATATTTACAAAAAGAATCCAAAATAAAATATAAGATGATCCAACAATAAAAAGACTAGTTCAAGAAATGTAAATAGGATTTTAATGCAGAAAGGAAGACAGAACATAGTATTAAAATTTGGAAATAAAGAAATGAAAAGATCAAACTATCCACTAAAAACCAAATGAGCACACAAGCTTAAATGCAAACTAATGAAAAACAAAGCATAATAAAGACTAAAAAAGGATAAGCTTTAACGTGTTTACTATGCACACTGATAATTCCACATAGGAAAAAGTTAAATATGAATTCAAACTGTACACATTTGACATGAGCTGTTAAAAATATGACAGTAAAAAAACTATATAAGACAATGAAAATGTAACAAGTCACATAAAATTAGTCTTTCATTATTATACAGCTGAATATTTCAATCTAAAGTAGAACTTAAAATAATAAAATTTAATGAATAAAAATTAAAAATACACATTATATGGAGAGCTAAAAAATGATTATTATATTTGAAGAGTATTAAAAATATGAAAGCCCAAAAAAATTAAAAAGTGGCACAATATTGCAAGAAAAAGGGTTTAAATAAACTTAAAGGCACTGTAAAAATGTGCTAACATATGTAATAACATTTTGCAGCTATATTTTCTTTTTTGTTTCTGTAATATGGTAACTTTAAACAATTGATTGAAATCCTATATATGCCACTCATTCATTTAGTAAATCTTTGTTTTGTGTCAAGGACTTAAAATGAATAGCACTTGAAAAAAATAATAAAAAATAAAAAAATCATGTTTAAAATGAGTCAAAGAATTATTAAAATCAATAACATGTTTTATGTACAATCACATACATAATGAGGCAATTTTATATGAGGTGTAAATATAGATATCTATACAGTTATGCCTGATGTTTGAGTATATATAAATTCCAGTTAGAACACAGACAATATGATACTTTCAATCAATATTACATTTCCACTTTTTGCTAGCTTTAAAATAAAGTCTAAGAAAATGAATAAAATCACATTCAGTTACTGTATCACGTAATTAGCACTGAGATGGATAATACATCCACATACCATAATAGCTTTATGCTATTTAAATATTAATTTATTTGCACAAAAAATACTTGATGTTTTCTAGTGATATGATAGCTGTGAAAAGGAAAAAGGATTATATTACACAGTTTCATACGAGACTCATACAGATGAATATTTACAATATTCTAAAAATAAATCTCATGTAATCTACATAAATCTCATATGCAAAACATTTTATGATTAACCATATTACTTGACAAAGAATTTACATCCCTCTCCTATCATGAATTTACAGAATACAACTACAAGGGATTATGGACACAAAGGGTTATTATGATTACCGAACTGTTGCATTGCACAGGAAGGAGATGATATAATATTTATCTAATTACATTATTTCATAATTCATCGTTTAAAGAAAATATCAATAAATGGACCGCCTAACATAAGAAATTCATTCTGTGCAAGTTGAGTTCTGCTGGGAACATATGAATGAATCTACAAGGTTTTACCTTATTTATACACAAACAAATATGTAAATAAGCATGATAAATAAATTTGAAAATTCATATTAAAAAGAGCAATATTCAAATGACCTTAAAATAACATTTAAATGAATTCATAAAGACCATTATGCAAATGTTCATCTTAGGTATACAATCATGATAGTCCAAAAATTTACATTTTGATGACACTCACTTTGAAGATCAAGTACGATAATTATAAATAAAAACTAAATTCAAACTTAGTTCGTAGTATCACATTTTTTTCCCTACAACATAAACATATAATTGCTTTCCCTAAAAACAGGTTATAAACAATTACAACCTATTAATAAAGGTAACTTAAATGAAGACAATATCAGTACATATTACTGTTAATGTTTTTTAAAATTTACACCATAGCAACATGCAATGACACTTGTTGCAGAGGCAAAGACATAGCCATGTTGAGGCACACAATTGTTTAATGGAAGCATTTATAAATTAAAACATCACTCTTTTACAGAAATGGATTGTTAGCTTGAGGGCTAGAGGAAAATGCAGTGACATTAGGAATAGATACTACAGGAGTAGGCATGACTGTAGGCGGAACCACAATACCAGGTTGCATTGGTGGGACAAACTGCATTTGAGCTCTAAGTTGGTTTATAGTTGGAGGTGGCGGTCTAATTGCTTGAAACGGATTGTTTACAGGTGGTGGATTTCCAAATGGATTTCCAGACCCAATCTCTGAAATGGTAGATTATTGATTACTTTTCATAATTATTTACAAGACATACATTTTTAAAGAATTATAATGCAATTCCTAATTCATTAAAGCAAAGGACTTTAATGCAAAAAAAACATGTTTACCAATTGCAAACAATAGTCAACTAACAAAATCTATTCAACCTAAAATAGTTACTCATTTTTTCAATAAAACAGTCTCATAAAGAAGAAACATTTGACTGTTGCTAATGCAAGAAATCGTTTAACATAACACAATTTGAAATTAATTATTGGTGGTTATTTGAGAATTTGGTATTCATATATATTTCAGTTAGACATTGTACAATGAATTTACAATAATATTATTGATGAAAACTTAAAACATTAAAACACATACATATTTTTAATTACACTATTTTGCATTCAAACACTGATTGATATAAATATGCATGATATATACAGGCTAATTAGTATGCTACTGTTAGCAATGTGATAGGTGCCAAACATAATCTTGGATTTTTTTTAAATATTCAACTAAAGCAGGATTAAGTAACTAACCATCTCATGCTTATACATTTTATAACAAAAAAAAATGACGCACAAAGGAGCTGTCAGATTAAAATGAAATATTACGTACTTGAGGACAAAAAAAAACTAAAATGAATGGAGGTTTTAGTACTATTTGTCCAAAACATGTCACAAATATACCCTTTAGCCATAATTGAAGATTATTGTTTTGGTGACCGTGTTTCCTATACAAAAGCATCACATGACACATGACATCACACCAACTGTGGGTGTGGAGTGCAGCTGAAATGAAAAAGCACTATTAGGGCATTTACAACAGTTCTCCACAAGCATATATGAGTGTCATCATTGTTCAAATTGAACCTGGATTCACAGCTAACAATGATCCAGATCCATGAGACACTACTCCAAATAGAGGCGAGGGAGTCAAGACACTAATCCTACCTTTGTTTTTAGAGGGCATGCCACACCTGTCATAGTGACACAATCAGATATCATAGCATATTATAAAAAGTCACGCCTAATATCAATTCAAAACACCATGACAGCCAAGCAGCATATTTGTGCCATGCTTCAGTCATTGGCACTCATGGAAGGGTTCCAAGGAGCCTTTTTTATAACAGGACAATGTTCAGTCACACATAGGAAGGGTGTCAGAAGACTTCTACCACATTATCCACATTATCACCTTCTCTGACCTTCTTGAACCTAATTTCTCACATATCAAGCATATCTAAGATCATTTGGGACACCAATTGGACAGCCAAGAAGTTGGATCTAGTGAATTATGCATTTACAGTAACAATAGTACAAGATCATGCAAGACATTTCACCAGACTAATCAGGTAAAATCTTCAGGATTTTTTCATTAATAAATGATCATTTTGCCTTCATTTTGTAATCACTTTCTAACTTTAATGTTGCCCTTAAGTATGTAAAATTTCATTTCATTCAGACAACTCTGTCCAGGTGCATTGGCTTTTTTTTATATAGAGCAATAGTTGGCAATTCTAGATCACGACCAGAATCGGTCAAAATTGGACCTCCAAAACTATTTCGAAAGTGAAACTTACACAAACAGATTACTTTAAAATATTCTTCTTCAGACAACAATACTTTTGGGAGCCACATGCATAATTTCAATCATTTATTTTATAAATTTTTAATTGACTGACAAAAGCCTCCCCTTACGAAAATGGTTGATAGAGCTTAATAGAATTCTATAGAAAATTATATAGAAGTCTATAAAGTTCATACTGAAATTATTTCTATATAATTCTATAGATATCCATATAGAACTTGAGAATGAAGTTTCTATAGAGAATTTTTTTCTATAAAGATCTATAGAAACTGCTATAGAATTTGAGCATAAGGTTTCTATAGATAATAAATTCTATAAAATTCTATAGAATTTGATCAGAAAACTTCCGTTAATGTAGAATTTTGTCAAAAGTTGAGAATTCATTCATTTTGTTTACAATTATAGCTTTCATTAGTGTTCATATAATACTTCTAGTTTGGAAAGGCTAAAAAGCCCTAAGTAATTAGGAAGTTTAATCCCTAAAATGAAATAGTTTAATTCCTAATTAATCAATTTAATTTGAAGAATAATTATTTTAACAATTAATTATTTGTTAAGGTCATACTTTTTATTATAATCGCGGATTGTAGTATAATCTTTAATAATAATACTGTTGCATTTTGTCATAGTTCGAAGAGAAAATCAAACTTAATTAAATAAAAAAATATACTCATAAAAGATGAAAATTATTTATTATTTACAATGTTTAAGTTATTTTATAGTAATAATAAAACTTCTAAACATTGAAATTATTTCTAAGTGTGTGAGAAATCGTATAACTTCTTGTCATTGTTTAGTAAATAAAATAATCAAAATTCCAAGATGCAATCTCCGTATTTTGTCACGAGAGCTTGCCAGCAATATTCCTCTCAATCTCTTTGCGCACGCGCCAGTCTGTTTTCCCTTTTCTGCCCTGTACGGAATCGTCCATTTTGCACGTGCGATCGTCAAAGCGTTGCACAGAAATGGCCGAACCTTGCCGAGTTCGTTAGGAAGTATGTATTATTTTTGTGTTATTCTTATATATTTATATTTTTATTGTTATATTAAGCCAATTGGGAATGAAAAAAATTATGAATTGTAGTTATAAAACAAAAATTGAATTTTAAATCCAGAATGAACTTCATTATGCATCAGAAATAGCATTTGATTTTACTAAATAAATAAAGCTCATGACTGAGTAATGACATTAATTTACAAGCAATTTTTGCAATATTAATTTATATGTAAGTAACAATAACCGAAAGTTAGGACGTGTTAACATTGTTTTTTTATACTGATAGGGGTTTTAATATTTAATTAGCACTCCCAAATGGTACCACTGTCCACTTTTATGAAGTGTCTTTATCTAACAATAATGTGTAATCGTTGTAGTCAATTGCTGCACCTAATATTTTTAGGCATAATTTGGCTTTATCAAACGTATATTAATTGTGTAAAGCATTGTCATTGTGTTTTATGAGGCTCTTAATAGGATCTAGAGGCTGTATAGGAAGATCTATAGAGGCTCTATAAGAAATACCAGTATAGAGTTTTATAGAATTATGGTCCAATTTTCTATAGGACATTTCTGTAGGATTCTATAAAAATAACTCTATAGAATTTTGTAAGAAGTATATAGAATTCTATAGAACTAATTTTTATAGAAACCTATAGAATTTTTCACTATAGAATTCTATAGAAAACGGCCTATAGAAAATTGGGCCATAATTCTTTAAGACTCTATATAGGTATTTCTAAAGATTTGTTTTATAGAATTCTATAGACCATTTTCATAAGGGCCCTTAAATGGCTATTTTGTAAGGTTCACATACAGTTGGGAAACTTTTGAAGAACAAACATTACTCAAAATTTACGGTGACCACTTGAACAATCTCTTTGCACGAAAAAAGTGCTCCTTTCATGAGCTTTACTTTCAAAATCTCAAGACAGTAAATGCAATTTCTCCCATTGATTTTTAAATACAATTATGTTAATTTAATATTAATTTGTCAGTGAAAATTAAAATAATTTTTTTATAAGGAATATGATTTTTCCTTCTGAATCTTGATGAAAATTTTTTCAAAAGCATTTGGATCCCACTTATAATTACTTGTCAAACCCTGCATCAGTGTAGTTCACCTTACTTTTAGTCCGATTTCTCAAAATCAAAATATAAATTTATTCTTTCCTGTATTGTATCTATTTTTAAGAGTTAAAATGAAAAAGGTCTGGTTCAGGTGCATTTTACTATGCTTAACTATACTAAACTTATTACTAAGGCACCAACATTTACCTCGATCAGATCCTTGGGTGCTAACTAAAGCATCTAAATTTACCAAGTTTGAATTTGGACCCAAGAAGGTTTCAGGTGTTTTTCTCACATTAGCAAAAGAGTGACCATTCTCTTTCACTTGAGATGCACAAGCAGCAAATGATTCCTTTAACTCAGCCATATCAAATGGATTTGGGGTCCCTCGTTGAATACTTGTATCTAAAAGAACAAAAAACATTTTTAACTCTTCAAACCTTTGACTTAATTAGCAGAACCTTTTTTTTAATCAATAAGGATTTGAGGTTATCTCCATACATTTTCAGAAATAAGTTCAACATTCAACACCATAACTGATAAGAAAAAAAATGACAAAAACTTTTGTAGCTAGTGGAAACAAAACATTTCTATAAGTAAACAGATTCAGTAGAGTTCAAGATTTAAAGATCACACTACAACAGGAGTCCCCAACCTTTCTGTACCTAAGAGCATACTCTAGAATACCAGAGGGAGGGTGGGCACCATTAATTTTTTCGAGGAACTATTGATAGTTGGACTGGTTAATAATACATGCACACTGCAGATAATGCTTTATAAAAAGTTACTCTAAAAGAATGAATTAGTACTTAAAAGATGATATTAATACTCTTGGGTTAAATAAACAAATACTAAATAATGGATATATTACATTCACAGTCCAAAGTTCAGCCAGTTCAGGAATCGGTCAGTCATTTGCATTTTGGCGAAGAGGTTTGGCCAGAGTACGAAATACTTGCAATTAATATTGTATGTTTTACTTCAGCTGGCCATTTTAAGAAGTAGCTGGGAATATGTGGCCGAAGTCCGAAGTGATAAAGGTAGTTTGACCGGTAGGCAGCATATTTCGGGAGACAATGTGGACTGGGATCTTTATCATTAGGGCTATTGAGCAGAAAATTGACTAAGGATTACCCTTAAACATAGTTGACAGATTGAGAACTCAGTTTGCCTTTAAATTCGGACACAATACACTCAAGATATAACTTGTCATTTTGAAAGGCGCAAATCTAATCTTCTACATGTAATCATGTTGTTACATAATTTTCGTTCACTGAATCATTTTTATTGTGGCTTTAATACTAGAATGGAATAACACAAGATCATATTTTTATAGATTACAAGCTTATTTTTAACCCTGAGGTGTCAATTATATTTTAACTTGTTTCTTAATCAATTGTACTTTTAAAAAGTTAAAAAAAAAACAATGCAGAAGTACATATTTTTAAGTACTTCATTTTCAACAGTGTGCTCAAACGATCTGCTCTTGATTTTATTCTTCCTACTTTTGTCTATCAACCCAAGTCACTTCGGGAATTGGCCAGTCAAAAACTGAAATAAAGAAAAGATCGGACATTGATTGGTAAGTTTAGACCAAAACATGAATTGACTGGCCAATTCATGAACAGGCCGATTTTGGACTTCGGACATAACCCCATAACAGATTCAAAATCAATGAAGCAAAATGTTCTAAAATAAATTTCAAAGTCAATGTGGTTTTCGGAAATACATTTCACTGGCAATCTCTTCATAATTAGGCGAGTATTACCAGACCTAAGCAATTGTTAAACTGCTCATTTATAAGATGTGATTTGCAGTTTAGTTTTATGATACTTACACACACAAAATCTCTGATTCACAATTATATGGAACCAATATGAGATTTTATTTTATATGCTGCATTTTTAAGAAAGGCAGTATGATTTTCTTAACTATTTTCTAGAAATTCTTATCTGATACAATGAATTTCCACACAATGTTGTTTTGAATACCCAAAATTTCCATCACCAGTTCTTCAGTAAATGGGAACAATTTTTGGAATGTATATGGTTGGTTCGGTTACATTTACTTGGTCTTTAAAATTATTGATATAAACGTAAACACCTGAATGCATCTTTAGAGGTGGTATCCTCAAAACCATTGAATTAATGTACCTACTTCAGAACATGGATCGAGAACAGAACGTTCAGGATTTTACGATGGATTCTTGAAAGACAGATTTTCACAAGAGAGGCGAGAATTAAGTACATATTTCTTTTTTTGTATTTATTTTCATGATGTGCTTAAAAATAGTATTCAAAGTCACAAAACTTCCTAGTCAGAATTACAGTGATAGTATGACATAAAGTTCCCAAAAAATTGATATTTTATGCCAAGAGGGCCATATAAAGAAATACTTACAATCCATTGCTGGCACCCAATTAGTGATTATTGCAGCCAGCTTCGGGAGAAGCATATCTATCGGTTTTACATATGTACAAATATTTTATAGATGTACTCTTGTTTTCATGGGTTACATTATAGGGAAACATTTTTAGTAGATCTTAGTTTACAGTAAACACATTAAATACCATTCTTACAAAATTGCTTACTGTGCTCTGTCTGATATGTTTGTAAAGTAGAATTCGTCAAACTCACATACTTCTACGTCATTTTTTAACCGAGTTTGGATGCCCTTTAAAGTAGCTTTTATTCTCCCTGTAAAGTCGTCATCAAACAACTCCAACTCTTGTATTACTGTTATAGTCTAAGTTTGTTGAAAAACTCTTGCAAATGTGTCACAAAAGTTTAAAGAAGCAATTGTTGCATTTTTAAATTGAGGTCTATTAAAACACTGTTGAACGGACACTTTTGCGTTTAGGTTTTTTTTTTTTTCTGATTTGAGGTTTAAATAGAACGTTTGCATTAAAAGTAGCATGAATTGTCAGAAAATAATGCTCAATGTTATGATCTCCTTTATATTCTCCATGCAGTGATAAAATTTGGTGATAATTGGGTTAAGTTAAAGTCCATTGCCTTTTACTATTCCACACATATTAAAGTAAAAATAAGAATATCTTTTAAAAATATTGAATGGGGAAAATTAAGTCCACTATATTAGGAAAGCCGACTCATCCGACATTTTGTCTCCAAAAGTAAACGGGTGATAGCACTAGTATGTGTACAAAAATCACATTGAAGAAAACTGGTATCTAAGCTTTAGAATGTGTCACTTGATAGATGTTTGGGTTGAGAATAACAATGCATTTGATGCATTAGAGACACCAAAATGTCTGTAGTGCCTCTAATACTTCAAATGTAACTCATAATTATTAGGGCTCGACCGATGGCATTTTTTGTCCGATGGGCCGATGCCGATTGTTGGCCGATTGTTAAAAGATGGCCGATTGTTTTCCTCCAAATGGCCGATAGCCGATGGCCGATGGCCGATGTTGTGGGCCGATGGCAAAAAAAAAAATCTAACAGAAATAAATTGATAAGATTGTCAGGTTTAAAGAATCATTGATTCATTTCATTTTACTTTCTTTCGACGAATAAGGAATTGTAATTACAAAATATATATATCAGATTTTGACCTAAATTTTATATTTTACGATCACCCAATTTAAACTTCACAAGTTTTTTCGGCACATCTGTACATGCATATGTACCTAAGAACATATAGATGACCGAAATTTCCATTTTGAACTCATCCTTAGTTAATTATCGCAAACTCACTTGTGATGTGATGTCTTCATCCGCGTAAACTTGCGTCACTCAAAAACGTTATGAAATAGTAAGTTGAAAACTCATACGTACGTAGTATGATCTAAAAGTTTGAGGCAAGCTGTATAAAACCTTACCCTGAATAGTTCACATTACCGAAGCACATCTATCTACAAAATTGTCACTTTGAACGACTATGCACTTCTGCCAACGTTCGTATAGCTTTTAGAAGTACTGGCAGCCTGTTTCGCAACTTCCTGTAAGGTTTTAACTTCATCGTGAGGAAGAAGGCGACTTTCATGCTGAGGATGCACGGTTTGGTTTGTCAATACTCTGATATGACAAACAAATAACATAACGTTTCGTCGGACTTAGCTCCGTATGACTTTTACCTGTTCCCTGAAAAAAAGATTTGCATGGACGTCGCTTTCTTCCGTCAGGAGAAGATAAAGCTTCATCACAGAAGGTAGCGAAAAATGGCTTCCATGAGTGTTTCCAAAAGTTATATGAACGCTGGAAGAAGTATCATAGTCCCTCATAGTGACCTTTTGAAGGTGGATGTGCTTTGGTTATGTGAATTTTTCTTGGTAAGGTTTTATACAGCTTGTCCCCCGAACTTTTGGATCGTAGTACGTACAATCTGTATAGGGTGTAGTTATGTTTTTCCTTTTTTGACTGCTGTATGATGGAAGACAAAGAACAACCAAAAAAAAAGAAAAGAAAAGAAAAGAATAAAATAAAGAAAGAAAGAAAAAAAAAGGAAGAAAAACAAAAAGACTGTTTAATAACCAATTGATTTTTTTAAATTGAACATATAACTAAGATTTCAGGAATATTGTCAAAATGTATGGATTTAGGTACATTAAACATAGTTAAAAAACATTAAATTATGTTTTATCATTAAAATGAAAATTAAGAATAAAACTATAATACCGTCAACAAATAACGCAATTAAAGTGGAAAAATTGCACGTAGACATTTTTTAGTCATCAAATTAAACAAAAAAGGTAACAGATAAATTTCAATATTAAATCATATTAGGAATATTTTTATATTTATTTAAAATTTATGAATAGAAAAGTTTGCATTTTTCATAAAAGCTATAATAGTGAAATACATTTTGCTGAAAAAAGAAATAGCCATGAAAAGAGCAAGGTTCTTAAAACGCAACTACAATAAACAAACTCAATATTTACACCAAGTTAATAACTGAATACATATACTACTTGATCTGATGTTTGCACACGTAATATTGAATAATTTGATTGTTTAATCTTTTATGAAGCACTACGAACAAGTTCAAATTAAATTTATCAATTTAACAATAATTTTCTGAAATTTAAAAAATTGCATAATAGAAAATCCTTTAAACTTTTCTATAACATATTATTAAAAATATGATGAAAACGAAAATAACTTATTCATTGATTTTATAGAAATACATAAAAATAGTTACTTATAACAGCAAAAAAAAAATCGATCGCTATTCATGATGCAAAAAAGAATTCGCATTACGA
The DNA here is from genome assembly GCF_026930045.1 of Uloborus diversus. NCBI lineage: Eukaryota > Metazoa > Arthropoda > Arachnida > Araneae > Uloboridae > Uloborus > Uloborus diversus. The sequence continues at coordinate 75,293,023 of NC_072740.1, forward strand.
AATATAGGTGAAACAAATATAAGAAATATGCAAAATGACATTTCATGACCAAAATAAATAATCGTTAAATATGTAAGAAATGCTTGACACGACGAGAATGGGTTAGGAGGGTCACCCTTTGATTTTGGGGTAACTCACAACATTAAACTTCTTGGCCTCATTTTTTTAGTACAGAACCGCTACCACCAACGCCTCGGAAGAGTTTCTGAATCTACTTCAGCACTTACGAAGAAAAAATTCAAAAGTCCCTTTGATTTCCGAATTATGTCACTATTCAAAACGTCTTTAATCAATTTTGTTAGATTAATTCTCTAAATTTTTCCTAAACAAAAAATAAAGCTTGAAAAAAAAAAAACTCTAATTTTATGAATGGTGTTACTTTTAAACAACTCAAAAGTACAACTACAGTTTAATTTCAGAAATTGAGGGGGTGGAGGAGGGGCACGCAAGTGTTCTCGGAAATACAAAAAATAGTCGTAAAAAATAGAGTTCAAAGTAATCATAAACATTGAGCAGAAAAACTCTTTTAAAACTTGCACCCGAGTTTGTTTTGACGCGCAGGCGCGATTTAAAATATAGCAAATATTGCAATTGGACGAGAGGCCCCATAACCGTAGAAGCCCGAGTTACAAAAATGCTTATGATAAATGTTTTACATTTTCTATGATACAGAAATAAGGCCCCAAAATGTATTTCGACGGGCCCCAAACTTGTAGCTCCGCAGAAGCGATACAAAAAAGACTGCATTACTGTGATTCATATTACAAATATCGAAAAATTAAAAATTACCGTCGGTTCAATGAGAATCTAACAAAATGAAACAAAACCGGTTTCGCCATCTCATATTTCTTTCCATAGTCTCCAATTCGGCAATATATCACCAAATGATCGTCAGTCTGAGGCACTGTATTAGTTTTGCCTTGAAATAAGTAATTAATAGCCACAAAAAATGAGTAAATAGGCTTTTTAGAACATTCGATTGAAAACAAGAATGGAATTGCACACCTGGAACGTATGCACATCCCACACGCGAAAATGTAGCCTTCTACAGCTTACCATTTTTGAGTTATGACTTATGAGAGATACTTACGTACATCCAACCGCAAGAAACAACGCAATTATTAACTTGTTTGGTACCTGAATGCAGTAATAAAAACTCTTTCAGGGGTGATTAAAATAAAAATTCATACTGAAATTTAAGTAAACAATTTTATGTGAAAACAATAACTCACTTTACTTTGTACTTTAAAAAGTAAAACAACAAAGGTCCCTTTTTTTTTCCAAAAACATCGGCCAATTCCATCGGCTTTTCGATGTTTTTTAAGGCCGATGGGCCGATGTTTCCTGCAAGTTAGCATCGGCCGCCGATGCCGATGGCTAAATTGTTGAACCATCGGCGCCGATGCATCGGCCAGGCCGATGCATCGGTCGAGTCCTAATAATTATTACAGGATTTTATTAGATGATCAGCTGGTTTATCTCAACATTTATTCACCATTACAGGGGACCCATTTCCATTTGAAAAACAAAAGTAGGAAGCAGTGCGTGTTCCTCTTCCAGAGTCAATCAGGACAAGGAGGATGGTAGTCAGCGCAAAAAAGAAGAAATCCATATTTTTTTTGGGAAAATCATGTGGAAAAAGGATGATATCCAAATTTTATCAAAATAGCCACTGGAAGGCACAATATCCAAAAACTCAACAATAAAAAAAAAATTACAAATTTTGAAGGTAAAAGGAAATTTTTCCCGCACTAATTATGCTTCAAATATTTAGGTAGAAATTGATATACAGCACATATTCTTCTTGATATGTCGGGAGACAGAAGAAAAGAGCTATGCATCAGAGTGCGTGACATGACAAGGGGTTACTGTACTATGCATTCTTGAGAAAATTAGTAATTCCTGGAAATTCCAGCTTTTAACCAATACATGATTTTGGGAGAACTGTAGCTAGAAAGTTACTATATTTATTAGTTGTATATTTAGGTATTGTTATAAATTTTTTAGCATAATTCTTAGCATATATTATTGGAGCGTTCGGCAAATTGAAGGACGGAAAGTTAAATCTCTTTCTATCAAGATATTTAACTTTTTCTTTGTCCCCCGTTTATGCTTTTTATTTGTTACTAACATGCCAATTCGTACAAATTTGTTGCAATTGCACACTGTATGTTGATTTCTTAATAAATTTAAATTTTGCAAGAGAACAACATAAGGGCACCAATCCTCTTAGCCTCCAAATAAAGGACAGAGGGAGTTAGAGCAGTCTTGCCAATATCACTTAAGAGTGCCAATTTTTCATATTTTTAGAGAAAAATATCTGGGTTTTAATTAAAAATATTTTTATTTATGGTGCTGAGAATGAAAACATACCTTTTAAAATTAGGTTCATTTGTAAAGCAAGAAATTAGAACAGAGTGAAAAATTAAGAGTTTTCCTTGCATGTATAGCAAGAATAGAAAAGAAAACTATAAGATTGGTTATCCAAGTCCATTTATTGATATTCCAATCAGATTGGAACTCTATAATTGGATAAAAACATTTCATAATACTATTTCAGAATCAAAATAAAAAATTTTAGTTGCCTCATTTAATCACAAAAACCATAAATTCCACAAAATTTTAAGAAGCAGAAAAACCTAAACCATTTTTTATTCGCCAAAAATGGTTTTTATTCTTACTTTAGATACACAAAAAGAGTTACCAAACCAAGTTCCTTTAAAACCCAAAACTGTGGGTGTCAGACCATTTTTTTATAGGCTTCGCATAGAAGGTACCAACAACTAAAATACATTTTATAAATACATTAATTATTAAAACCAAGAACAAAACAAGCAGATATAAGGTAGCCTACATTAACCCGTTAAAGCCCAAATTCTGATAAAATGAAAATTTTTGAAAAATATTTTTAAATTACACTTTATACATCATAAATAGAGTAATTATAAAGTTTTATTCACGGACTGTAATTTGTAGTTGAAATAATAGATGATCTATAAATAGATCACTGGGCGCTTCTGTTAGTAAAAAGGAAGTTACTTTCCTCTGAATTTATCTTTGAAAAATTACCAATTTTGTAAATTAAGGATGAGGTTTTTGTAAAATTAAAAACAACTAAAGAGTTTTCAAAGAAAGAAACTTTATTTTACTGATCTTTGTTACATATTTATAAAGTATATTTGCAATAGTTATGAGTGATACAATGGAAAACATTTCAAGCAAAGTGTTATACCGCATTTTGTACAAAGCGTAAGAAGTCTTCCCATACAATATTGGAATTGGCATCTTCTTTGATTTGTTCTTTTACCTACCAAATGGTCTTTTCTATCTAAACGTACCGAGTCTATCACTTTACATCTCGATGACATCATCATTGGTCTTCCAATGCTTTTTTAGAATTTGTTCCCCGTTTGAGGTACGAAACGGCGATATATCTTTTCTATTCATTTTTTATATTGAAACAATAATCATAAGTACCACGACTTTCTTGGTCTAATGTTTTATCAGGCAATAAAGGGCAACAAGCAGTTCTATTTGCCTCTAATTGTGCCTGTAGCTCTGATTCCTTCTTTTTTCAATTCAACCAGCAGATCATTAGAATTGAAATAATTGTCAAAAAATATAATGTGGCTATTAGGATAGGTTACAGGTTGCAGCATTTTTTTCACCACTCGTGTTCCAAGTGGTACTTTCAAAGTTTCTGGAGTCTTGTCCAAACTCTCCTTTATTCTACACATGGCCCAAAATTTATATCCAAATCGTATGGGTTTACTTTTCAGAAATTGTTTAAAAAAATGATGGCGTAATATCTAATCATCATTTCATCAACAGATAGAAATTTATCAAAAATTTGGAATTTTTGAAAGTTGTAATTCATATAAGTGATTAGTTTTCATACTTTGAAAGCCCGGTCTGATTTTTGCATTGCTGCATCATTATTGTCGGCAAAATGGATTACAAATTTTATTTCCAAATATTTATTTCATGACAATGCGTTTTTTACTATCGGTACCATCGATCTTCATCCTCTGACCAATAATCGCGTTCACTGGATAAAGTGTTAGCCAGTTAAAATAAAAAAAAAACGATGAAACTTTTCAATTCATCAATTGAAACTGAAAATTCAGGCTTATTTTTCCACTCTTTTGCATATCTTTCAGTTTCTAGTTTTAGAAAATTGTAAAATTCAGGAGTTAAAAATTCTTCAAAAATCTCAAGAGGATTCATATCACCTTAAATATCTGAAATTCTTTCATGATTTTTAGTACACAAATAACCTACTTCGGGGTTAAAAGTATAAATAGGGTTATCTTTTGTCCAACTTGCTTTTGATTCCTTTTTTGATTTTTTAATGCATTTTCTTGATAACTTCGAACTTGCTTTTCTTTTATTTTTGTTTTTATTATTGCCACTTGATAGCAGCTGCTCTGTATCATTAGCGCCAAAACCATTTATGCTTTTCGATTGATATTGTTCTTTTACGTCTATTTCTTCCTCTGATAAACAAATTTCTACATTACCTGACAAATCCTTTACTGATGGACTAGTCATTCCATCGTCATCAACACATTCTTTGTCGGTTAAGTCGTCCACATCAGGTGGTAAAATTGTTATATCTGACTCTCTTTCTTCAGAAAACATATATTCTAATGCTTCTTCTGCGGTGTGAAACACTTTCCGCCTAGACATTCTGGAAAAAATGAAAAGGGGAAAAAACGATATTAGAAACCACTAACGCCCAGCGATCTATTTATAAATCAGCATGTTTAAACTTCCATTTTAACAATAAAAACAGTTATTATTCTAATTTTAATAACACAGAGCTATTACAGAGGTATTAAAATGCAGAATAAATAAGAAAATTATAACTTACTTCAATTTTTTTCTCCCATTGTACCCAGAATTGAAAACTGCACTATGAATCTGCAAAATGGCAAACTTCAGACGACACGTGCTGTACTGAATAGGGGAAAAAAGGTTCAAAACTTGTTTGGGGGTGTATCCACACGTTTAAGGAACCCAGCCAATGAGAATAAGATAAGATAAAAAGGTATCGTTTTCAGTGGGCGTTCTGAAAAGTAGGTGATCTATAAATAGATCACTGGGCGGAAACGGGTTAAAACCTTCCTACGTTAAAAAAAAATTAAAATCTCAAACAAGGCAGGCAATTTTTGGTGTTTGACAATAGCATGCTTCCTAAACATAAATTTTTGGCAGAAATTACAGGATGGATTCAAGGGGGTGAAATCAAAAATAAGAAAACAAGGATCAAAAACTAAGAAAAATCAGAATATTTTCACATTTTTAGGAAAAATAGCTGTGAAGCCTGAAAGAGGCAAAAACAAGAGGATATATTTTTCAAGTCCACAGAGAAAGGGAGAACTCCAGCCAAAAGTGGAAAAATCTCTTCCTAGAAACAGGATCTTTCTAAAGCAATGGCATAGACCAGCTACATCAATACACATACAATGCATATATACTTGAACCTCGTTAATGCCAAACCCAGTAGCAGAAACTGCGTAACGCTGCAACATATGTCTCAGATTCTAGAGAAAGTCTGCAGACTAACTCTTAGTTGGAGAGGGAATGCAAAATTTTTAAGGGAAATAACTCTCCTGAAAGAGGCAAAAAAAGGAGAAAGGAACCAGAGAAAGGTCGGAACTCCGGCCAAAGGTAGAAAAATCTTTACCCAGAAACAGGATCTTTCTACAGCAATGGCATAGACCAGCTACCTCAATGAAGGAACCAGTGTTACAATGCATATATACTCTAACTTTGTTAATGCCATATTTAGTAGCAGAAACTACATAACATAGCGACGTATGCTGCAGATTATTGAGAAAGTCTGCAGACTATATCTTGGCTGTGGGGGGGGGGGGGACAACCAAAACTTTTAAGGGCGAGAACTCTTAGAAATTTCAGTGAATGAAGATTTTTACTGTATTTTTTTGGTTTTGAGATTTAATCCACAGGTAGCATCTACCTGTACTTTTAAGATTAGCATCTTATTTTTATGCATCTACAATTTATCTAATTTTCATACATATTGAAGACTATTTTTGGGGTTTTCAATCTGCGTTGCAGACAGAACCATGCAAAAAATTTTGGGACCTGTCACAAATCCCTTTTATGGTTCCCCTCCACATTGTTTACCCTTACGTCTTTACATATATTTCACCCTTCATTTTAAAAATCTCAGGCTCTCTTCAGGCTCGGGCCAACAGGAGTCTTTCTCCCCACACCTTTTCCTTTTTCACTCCAGGGTCCCCCATACCTATCACTATTTGTGGTTAAACCAGTTGGATGGGACTGAAGACAGCTCTGATTTTTGATCCAGATCAGAAACTGGTCTAGCACCTCCAGAGGTATCATTTCACTTGGAGGACTTTGTGACCACGAGCATATTTATTGTCCCTCAGTCAGCGTGAATGAGAACTGGATCTTCAACCGGCTGGGATTGAGCCCGGGACCCTACGGTCACAAATTCGATGCCTTACTGATCAGGCCACCACGACCTTGCGCACGCTCCTGGTTGCATCCTGCTGAAAAAAACAGCTTCTTGATTGCCAAATTGTTTAACATGGAATATACTTTAGCAGGAAATGCTCGTTTGGGAGCAAACAATCATTTAATTTATTGTATAAGTTGAAATCCAGTTAACATAAAATAATTATCATGGTACCATAAACTTGGTGTTAACGAGGTTTACTGTGATTATATATATATATATATATATATATATATATATATATATATATATATATATATATATATATATATATATATATAGAATATGGCAATCTCTTGCTTTCCAATAAAGGGATTTTATTCCTCCAACCAGTCGACTTTTCATGTTTTATTCTGTAAATAACCGTTTCTTAATATTAGAATCTACTCCATTCCAAACTCTACATAAATAGAATATATTTCACCTGGAGAGCTCATTGCTGATCTTTTGTTCATGAAATCATAATCATCTAATTCGCCATTGGAGCGACCAAGAGCTTCAAACGAAACACTGGCTGATGTAGACATCCGAGGAGCCCAAGGTTTAGTGGCTAAAATGAATAGAAGAACATTTTACTAAAATCATAAGTTTTAATCCCTTAAAATTACAATGCTACAAGCAAACTTGCAACTAAAAATTTGGTTGGCTTACATTTTTTAAAAAATTTTGTAAAGCAAAAACACAAGCAAGAAAGAACATGATACAAGTTGATAGCACTTAAGCCAAACTTACACGAGGAATATCATGGCACATGTCAATTACAAATAAAAACGGACTTGCATTTGTAAAATGTACAAAAATAATTGTAGATCTTGAGCTTAAAGATGTAGTATTTTTCTGTAACACAAACACAAATTTAGTCAAAATTGCTTGAAACTATGTTATTACAAACAGAGAGTAAGATGAGATTTAAGTGAAGATAGCCACAATCTCACTGTCCAGTTGTTACAACAATGAGTAACAGCCAACAGCTCATAGAATCATCATGGCAACAACCCTGATAATATCCAATGCAAATATGATCTTGTATTATGCCCTTAAATGCATAAAAAGATGCATACCCTGAAATTCTGAGAAAGGGCTAAAGGAGAAGGTTCTAATTACTGGAATAGCTACCAACCAGCTTCCCTAAGCCTCAAATATCACAAAAGCTGAGTATCTTGGGATATGCCATGCTGTCTTTAGTAGTACTTATGAAAGATATAGGAAGTCTAAAGAGCAGCTACAAGCCTTTGAGACTGGTTAACTCTTGTTATGGTTACATATTTTTTGTTCCTCTCTTTCTGTTATCAATTTGTAATTTCTCTCTGAGTGTTTGTGCTGAGTATACTTGTGAATGAATCAGTTTCATTTTATTTACTGCTGCAAAATGATGCCATTAAGTCAACCGAAAATGATATCAAAAATTATTACCTGGAACTGATGGAGGAGATGAAGCACCACCCCACGGGTCACCCTTTCCCATTGCAGCAGCCCCCTTAGTCTGCCAAGGATCTGATTCCTAGTGCAAAAAATAATAATTAATGATAATAGTTATCTTTAAAAAGCAGTTTAACCCCTTGAGGACCAGCTCTCGGAAAACGAAGCGCAGCTACGGGACCGAACGATCTGAAATGGAACGCCGCCATCGGCCCGAGCATTTGCAGCAGTTAAGCCTAACTGAACAAAAATATTCATATAAAATCAGCATCTCAAAATAATGGCTTGAAATTTTAATTTTGTTTAAACAATGTACTACTGATTACTAATTATTAATATAAAAACTATTACATTATTAGAAGGAACGAAATAAGTAGAATACTAAAACTTTAACCATGTGCACAAAATTAAATGATATGTGCACAAAAACAAAGTTAGAGTTTGACATCGTGAGTGTGGAATCAAAGAAAAAGAAATGTAGCAAAAAAATATGTTCCTTATGTAATTTTGATTAAAACAACTTAGATCAACGAATTTAAACTAGTTATATTTCTCACGCGACAAGTCTCAAAACTGCTTCATAATTCACTCGAAAACTTTCCCTTTCACTCACTTCGCTAATCATTTTTATTGCAGTTTTCCATCCCCAAATGAAAAAGAATAAATACAGAAGAACAATATCAGAAAGGATTCAAAAATAATCATAAACTTCAGGCCTCTTGAAATCATTCCTGTACTCTCATTGAACGGGGAATCCCAAAAGTCTGGAACACATACGCAAAAATATTTTAACCTTCCTTCCCTCCCCCATAATTTATTCAGCTAGATGTATATCTCTTTCAATTACTCGTAAAAAAAAGAGAAGCAAAGATATAAACAAGAGCAATTGAGACCTCATAAATCATATGCGCAGAGCAGTAATTCACTGTTGTTTACATTAAAAAAAATCTATCCCATTGAGAGGCCCAAATAAGAAACTAAAGCGTGTACATGAAGGTCAAATACCATGTGACTCAAATATGATTAAAGTTATAGCCATTTAGCGCCATCTAGTATCATTTAAATATTCAATTCAATCGTTCCATTTCGAGAAAGCATATACGTGACGCTGGGACTACAGCGTCGATCAGAGCGCGTAGCGGATAAGTGACGCTGGGCTGATAGGAGAGGAATCGTTGCGTAGCGTCCGCGTGACGCTGGGTGCGAACGGGTTAAAGGAAATATTTTTAGTTTCTACAAAGATAACATGCAGTAAAATATAAACAAAAAAAAATAGAAACCTATATTTGGAGCAAACCTATCTTGGCAGCATTTCAAAGGCTACGCAAATTCTAATCACAGCCTTAAGATGCTGTAAGGCTAGGTTTGCCCAAACTATAAACCTTTCAACATTATGTATCAAATGAAGATGTATTAAGATATGCCTATATATAATACACTTTTAGAAATCCAACTAATTGGTGCTTTCAAAACTTCTCCCCAGTTAAGGTGGGATTAAAAACACCATCTATAATTTTAGCTACCTACAACTATGGGGAAGGATTGATTCTTTCAACATGTTACTTGAATTATACAGTGTTTGTCTGAAAAGTAGTGTATGAGTGATTCTCTCCAGATAGGCCAAATTAATGTCCCAAGCCTGTATCTGATTAGTTTATTGTTGTTTTCAAACTAAACTCAATAGGCATGCATAATTTGATATTTAGAAGGTTTTTTGGTATTTTTTATAATTTAGATACTGTCAGCCCCGCTTAGTTGAATATCGTCGGTTCCAAGAAAATTTATTCCATTAAGCAGGGTATTTGATTAAGCGGGGAAATTTTCCTTACCTTTCTAAATTGACAACATTTGTCTCGAAAAGAAATAATAAATAAATAGTTATATAAAGGAAATATTACTAATGTTATTAACAAAAAGGTTTTGAAATAAGTTAAATAAAAAACAAAACAGTTTAAAAATTAGATAATTAGTACTAGTATATTACCAGTATGTATGAAAATGGGGGAGAGGAGACAGAGCTTCCCCCAGGATTAAAAAAGGGCAGGGTGCTGTTTTTCAAAAAAAGGGCACTTTTTTGAGAAAAGGGCACTTTTTCGAAACTAAAAGGCATGTTAATTATAGCTTCAAAGCATCAGTGGATATAGTCGTAGAATATTACTGTTATTCCTGAGTTCAAATGTCTTACTGTCGCAACAAAAAAAACTTTGAAACATTTATGAATTACTTCGTAGGACATTTGAATAGTTTATAATCATTTTCAAAGGAGGCGATTGGGACTAAAAATTGGGGAAGAGGGGGGGGGGGGAAGGGGGGATAAAAAAAGAAAGCAACTAAAAGCCATAGGATTTTTAGCATCTGCAAGAAAAAGGAAAGAAAAAAAGGAGAGAAAACAGTACAAAATTTTGCTAAGGCTGGTTTTGAGAGCATGTGAGTGGTAATTGATGCAAATCTAACAGCTTAACTCACGTTTCTCTTAAGAATTTGATGAATTATGTACATAATAACTTTCCCCAACGACACACTTTAACATGAATTAGACTTACATTAGTTACCACAAAGTACTTTGAGATGTCACAAACATTTGGTAACAATTTCATTAAGCAAGAATGGCTTGTTTATGTAAAACAATTGATTTACTAATATCTAAACAATGAATATATAAAGTAAAAGTTTCTGCTTGTGGCTAAATAATGTTTTGTAAGCAGATATACATAAGTAAAACAAATTATTATGATCTGAAAATTTGGACATTCTGCTTTTTTTTTTTTTTTTTTTCATAATTTCTAGTTTTGATTTCTAAATTGGAAAACAAAGTGATAGACATAGTATGTCAATCTAAGTGAAGGTTTATTATCATTTTTTATCATGTTAGATAACATTTTACATATTTGCAGTTTTCATATCATTGTTCCTTAACGAACGCTAGAATCCGTGACGTAACTAGTCTTGGAATAGAGAACGGCACGTGTAGTGGGCGTTGCCCATGACGTGACTACTTTAACGTCGATTCTTCTAGAACATGTGACGTCACGTACACACGCTTCGGGCTTGGCCACTGAAGATCACGATCAGGTAGCATTGAAGTGAAGATATGCTAATGAGATTCTGAATATAAGCAAAGCTGTTATCAGTTGATCTCTCTCTCACTTCTTGCACAGCCTAGATGCGTTGGCTCATGTCAAGCAAGCCAACTTGCTGTCTGTTCGGCAAGCTTAGGCTGTTAGCCTTTTTTTGTTTAATTGAAGTAGTATGACGTTTGTCCATTGAAGACTTTGTTCCTCATGAACGATAGTCGGGTCAATTGATAATACTTATTAGTCTAGGTCAACGGGGTATTTGCAATAATGATATACTTATCCTTATTTACTTTTTGTCAAAGCCATATACTTTGTTTTTTATCTTTTAATAAATTAATTGATGTTTAATGAGCTATTCGTCTTCAATTATACTGATTCACGAACTCCAATTTCACTCTGCTAAATATATTACGTTGTTTGGGCAAGAGTTAGTTTCAATCATACCTTCCCATCCAACACAAAGAATGAACTATAAAAGGGGGAGGGGGCGAAAAACTAATTCTTTCAGCTGTCACTAGCTGTAACTTAGGACTTTTAAATCCAAAAGTAATAATTGCTCTTGAAGTAACCACCACCATAAGGAAACAAAAACCAATAAACAGCACCAGTTTCAAAGCACTTAGTATTTATTTTCAATAATTAAAAGTCATTTGTTTTCATTTGAAATGTCAAAAATCATCCACATTTGCATGGGTGCCACTCTAAAAATTGGCCAGGACTGAAAAGCGCGTGGCTCCATTTCGCGACACCAAAATGTTTGCGCTTAGTTTGTTTGATGTTTTAGACATATATAATGCTAATTTTTTATGCTGTAACTATATAGTAAAACAAAATTGTAAGATTAAGTAAAAATCAAAACCTAAATAAAAAAATAACATATCATTGTCCAAGATTTTTAGGAGGTAGAAGCAGAAAAAGAACTTAATAATAAAATACAATAAAAAAACTTACTATTTGCTACTGCAGAAAAAAAGCTTCGGATTTTATAGTTCATGTTACATAAATAGTTCATATTTCATACAAAAAAATAGTCATTAAAAAAATTCAGGTATGAGATTCTTCGCAATAAGATGCATTGTGATAAAAACTTAAAAATGTCCAGATTAAGATAAGAATGGTTGAAATCAACAGATTGAGTGACTTATTTAGTTATTTTGGGGGGGGGGGGAAACAGCTTATCTCTTTTTAACTTTAGCAGATGGGCCAGTTTTTTGTCCTCAGAAGAATAAGACCTTTATTGAGAGTGAGAGATTCAAAAGAAAAGATTTGTTTCATCTATAAAAATCATTTTGAACATTGAAAAAAAAAAAAAAAATCCGAGGGCCGAAATTTTTGAAAAGACGGAATTCCGTCCCTTGGACGGAAGTGTGGCAACCATGCATTTGACTTTTACATGCTGAATTCCTTTTTTTTGTCATATTTTTGCGTATCTTTGATGCCACGTGTCACGCAAAATATTAGCGTTTTGCAGTTAATCTGCAGCAATCTTTTAGCATCTGCTTTCAGTTTTCGATATTTCTTATTATTTTTTGAGTAGTACACAATATGAAGAAAACTGAGCAAAAATACAAACGTATTTTTCAGATAAAAAAATTATCAGCGTGCGTATAAAGCATAATAATAAAACAGAGCATATTATCCGCTAAAACAGCTGTTTCAGCAAATAATCGTGATTTTGATTAATTTAGACTGAAATAAAATTTAAGAAAAAAAAAAAAGATTAAATTTGCAGCGCAGGAAAAAAAAAACGGGGAAAAAAATGGCGCGAATTTTGGACGTTGGCGGATTTTAGGTCGGTGGATTTGTGGCGCTCCATTGCATCTACTTAATTCTAATTCAAAATGGAAAAGCACTATTAAAAATATGAATTTGATTGAAAGATTATAAAATGCAGGGCTAACTTAACGTTTATCTGGCTGGAAGAGAAGTAGAGTTTTCTTACCATACATGTCAATTGGACAAAGAAACACTTCCCTTGTCATGAAGCGATAAGGAGGAAGGATGACAGCCAGTATTCTTCGCTACAGCCCTCCATTATTAAATAAAGGGCGATGGGAAGCCTGAGGCAAGGAGCAAGGAAGTGATTCTGGGAATTCAGCAGTGGCTTATCAGTAATGTTCCCAAAAGTGAAAGGTCCTTGGAAGAACATTGTTAAGTCTCTAGAATGCCCAGTAGGCCACTTTTTATCCCTTGTGGTAACTGATAATGGAAGGCATGCTTTTCTAATAGTCAGCTCAATGGCAATCCTAGTTAAGAGGGGAGGGGGAGGGGCGGATGTCCGCTGGTTTCACTTAGAAGAAAGTCATTGTCTGAAAACAATGGAAAGGGACACTGGCTCCTTCCTTTTTCTAGTAAAAATCTTAAATCCAAAGGATGCCAGTTCATGAACAAAAAGGCAATTAGGGCGCCGTTTTACCGAAGGCAAGTTGGGCGCGTTCTAAGAATCAAAGGGCAAGTTGGGCGCGGCGCCCTCCCGCCCAATCCTGAGGGAGGGTCTGGAGGAGAAATTAACTTACAACTTGAGTATGAAATCCGTTTTGGTACTTTTTTCAAAACATTCTTTTTTGAAAAATTCCATAATAGTGGATCGCTTGCTCAAGGTCTTTTGGGAACACTTTTCGTACTTCCTTTTCCCCCCCTCCTCATCTACCGTGTTTTAGATTTAATATTTATAATTTGTTATCCTAGCGTAAAATGTGTATTGTGTTATTGAATTTAATTATCAAATGCATTACCTATTGTTTTTTTTTCTTTTGTAATGTCAAAGACAAAAGAAATTTTATATAAAGTTTTGAAAATGTTTTGACAGAATATGAATGTAGATTTTCTCATCCGTTGTCCGCGAAAAATATTGCTTTATATTTTACATCAGTAATTGATCCTTCTTAATTTACTTCTAATTTATTTACAAAAAATTTTCAGCAAACATATTTGCGAAAGCTGATTAATATTATTCGATTATCCGGGGAAACTATTAAATTAAGCGAGGATCTTTAACATTGAGCCTGTGGGGAAATATTCGGTTCCAGGAGATTTTATTCGTATAAGTGGGGTATTTGTTTATAGTTTGCCTGATTAAGGGGGGCAGACAATATTTATAAATTAATTATTACTATAATTAAAATTAATCATTCGTCACTCCCACATGAGGTCCCCACACAACATTTAACTTTTAAAATTGATTTTTGCAATATTGAAATAAGTATAAATGTGCTATTTGTTTTTTAATGATTTGATTTAATTTTCAAATAGGGACTAAAATATGACATTCTTATAATTTATTATTAAAAATATTAACTTTAATATCATTATTGAATGTTGTCCCCACCTTCTTACATCACTCCCTTACTGACCTACCAAAGTTCCCCCAAGCATAACTAGAGGGCACATAAAGCTAGTGGTTGGAATGAGAATGTTGGAAAATGACCAGAAAAAAGATCAGAAAACATTCAGAAAAAAATAAATGGAAAAGTGTCATATAGAAAAGACCCTTTGGAATATGGAGAAGTAAATAGCAAGTAAATTTCTATCGAAATCAAGACATTTATAGAAGTTTTCATTGAGTAAAAAACTTTGTTTAATAATAGATCAAGAATGAGCTACTATATATGGAGCTTAGAAATCACTATAAATTAAAATTATAAAAATGCATTCTTACCTTAGGAACAGGCATTCCCCATGGATCAGTATTTAGTTTTGGAGCAGAATGGCTGGTAGGAGATGTACAAATGCCCAAAAGATCTGGAGAAGGATTTTCTTCTGAATTTGATCTGTGATAGTTTTCCTGACTCTCTGTAAGAGCCATTTGAAGCCTGAGATCATCATTTCGCCGTAGTCGTTCCTCTTGCTCAGCTTCTTCCTTACTCATAGCCAATGCCAACTGCAATTGCAACTCTTCTTCACCAGCAGTTTGAGGACGAGCATTTTCTAGCTCAGTGCAAACAGCACCTGTCACGAAATTTTTCATTTTTCTCAATTTACACTAAATAGTGCTTTAAAAAAATGCTAACAAACAGAAAAATATAATATCTTATACCACTAAATGGATAATTAAAAATAGAGTGCACTTCTGTGGCATATATGTTTTATTTCCTCATTTTTTATTTCTTTTCATTTGATTCAACTTATTTTATAATCTAGTTTTCAAATGCTGGTTCAAAGCTCATAAACATTTAAAAGTTCAATACTGATTGAGAAATCAGAATAAAATATACATCAACAGATCAAAATTCCAAGCACGTTTTTCCACAGGAATGAAGAAATAATAAAGTAACTATTTACAATTCGTTCAACTTACGATTAAAAATATTGTTTAAAAGTTTCCGAAGCGATGGCATATAAAGGCTGTACACATACAATAAAGTCCTCAAACCAACTGGTGTAGTCGCTACACCATTGCAGAAATGATTATCTTTTTATTTTTGCCGTATCATTAAACTTTTCAATAAACTTAACCGGGTCATTTTCTCAAAACAACACAGTTTGAAAATGGCAGTGAATGGCACACACTGTGGCAGGGCGCCGACATCCAAACAACACATATATGCTTTCTCGAAATGGGATGATTGAATTGAATATTTAAACGATAATAGATGGCGCTAAATGGCTATAATTGTCATCATATTCGAGTCGCATGGTATTTGACCTTCATGTACAGGCATCAGTTCCTTATTTGGGCCTCTCAATAGGATAGATTTATTTATGTAGAGAGACAGTGAATCACTGCTTTGTGCATATGATTTATAAGGTCTCAATTGCTCTTGTTTATATCTTTGCTTGTTCTTTTTTTGTTACAAGTAATTGAAAGAGATATACATCGAGACAAATAAATTATGGGAGAGGGGAGGAAGGTTAAAATATTTTTGCGTATGTGTTCCAGACTATTGGGAGCTCAATGAAAGTACATGAATGATTTAAAGGGGCACTGAAGTTCATGATTATTTTTTAATCTTTTCTGATTTTGTTCTTTATTTATTCTTTTTCATTTGGAGACTGGAAAACTACAATGTAAATGGTTAGTGAAGTGAGTGAAGGGGAATGTTTTCAAGTGCATTATGAAGTAATTTTGAGACTTTTCGCATTTGAATTTAACTAATTTTAAATTCGTTGACATAAGTTCTTTTAGTTAAAATTACATTATGTACAGAGTATTATTGCTGCATTTCTTTTTCTTTAATTTCACACTCACAATGTCCAACTTTGTTTTGTGTGCATAGTTAAAATTTTAGTATTCTACTTATTTCAATCCCTTCCAATATTGTTATATTCTTTATATTAATAACTAGTAATCAGTAGTACATTGTTTATGCAATTAAAAAATTCAAAATCATTATTTTGAGATGCTGATTTTATATGAATATTTTTGTAAAGTTCCTGTCCGTTCTCGAAAGCGAAAACTACCACTCAGGAATGATTCCATTTCAAAAAGAGGCGATAGGTTGAGGATGGGCACTTACCGCTCGCACTTGCTGTCTTTGAACACCTTATTTTGCACTTTTACTTCCGGGTTTCCCTCCCTATTTTGATAAAATCACAGCAGACCTGACGCATGCGCAAATTGGTGCTTAGTCTCGGTTTAGGAAAACAAACCTTAGGCTTAACTGCTGCAAATGCTTGGGCCGAGGCGGCCTTCCATTTCGGAACGTTTGGTCCTGTGGCTGCGTTTTGCTTTCCGTGCGCTGGTTCTCAAGGAGTTAATGCTTACCATGTGTTATTAAGAGCAAAACAAATAACATTTATTTTTATTTTTAATAAAATTACAAAATTTAAAGGGTTTTTTTAACCTTTAAAGTTTTAAGGGTTTTTACACCCCTTTTAAAACGAAATTCTGTGCAAAAAGTTAAATACTGAACCGCTGCCTAAATTTTATTTTCGTTTCAATTCTTTTAAGTTTTTACTCTCCATTTTACATCATCAGTTAATATTTCAACAATGATATTCTCATCAGAAAACAGGAAAAATACCACAAAAACCCCAGCTAATTATTTCAATGCTGCAGTTTGTGCCATGACCCCCCCCCCACCTCTTCCCCCCCAAATATATAAAAATTTTTACACATTTTGATATTTTGTTTTTACAAAATTTTGAATTTTCAAACAAACTTTGAATTTTTAAATTTTTGTTTTTTTTTAAAAAATTATTTAGTTTTTCACAAAATTATTTGATATTTCAAAAAAAAATGGACCCTGTAAAAAATCCTGGACAGACTCCTGTATTAAAGCATTCTACCATCAGTTTGATTTTTATACAAGTTAATTTGTCATTTTTGGAGCACAGGTAAGAATGTCACAGTTTAGAGTAAATGAACCAACTACAGATGACTCTTGCTGAGTGATATATGTAGGTCAGTTGTTGGTGAAGAGAAGAAAACATCTGAGAAAGTCTGAAAATTGAACTACAGAAACTAGAAGTGTTCTGCATACATCATATTTGTTGAATGTTTTTAAGTGCGAAAAATTATATTCAATTTGCGATAACTCGAAGTCCAATAACTCAAATATTATTATAACTTGAAGTTTTTATCAAGTCCCGATCCCTTTGTCTTTAATTCCATGCTAATCATTCTCAATATCTTGAAGTTAACTTCCTTTAACTCAAAGGTTTTTCAAAGATGACTCGAAATTTATTTCGGAAGAGTGAAAAAAAAAAGAAAGAACTATGAGAGAAAAATTCATTTACCTTCACTTGCAATTCCTGCACTTTAGACCTTTAAAGCAACACCTGTTGAGTCAATGTGCGATAAAGGAGTTACACATGTGGAAATAAGTATAGATTGTTTTCTTTTGTTCTACTGTACTGTTTTCACTTAGACATGTTGCTGGACTATGAATCTGCTTTTAAGCTGTCAAGTTGTCAACTCAACTGATTGTACCTTTATTTAAAGGCTAACCTAAGTAAAGATGCGTTCTCCTTCATTCTTTAATTGGATCATTTGCTGATAAGTTTGAGAGAGAGAGATTTGTCTTCAAAAAAAAAACTATTAAAGATGAGAAAGCGAAAGCTAAAAACCTTAGATTTAGAAAGGAAAAGTAAATCTTATTTATGACATTGAAAGGAATCCAGTAATTAAAAAGAAAGATTCCTCAAAAGCGGTACAAATCTATGAATCCGAATTTGAAACAAATGAAGATATCCATCTTTCTTGAAGTAGAATCAGCTCTATTCAAGTGGTTCCAGAAGTATCGAAATCAAGACCATGCTATTCCTATAAGTGGGTCTTTGCTGCATGAGAAAGGAACGAATTTTGCTATATTACTGCATATAGAAAATTTCCATGCCAGTGCTGGATGGAGAAGTTCAAGACCAGACACAACTTCGTCTTCAGAACTCTTCACCGAGAAACTACATACCGTGCGAAAAAACTTTCAAGTTCTGTAATTCTGTCTGTTATATGTGCATATTAATAAAATATTTGATGGTTTTTAATATTAAAATGTCGAAACCGAAACTAGCAGTAAGTCGAATTTCCCATAAATCGATGTTTTTGGTCAGTCCCTTTAGATTCGAGTTATTGCGAATTGACTACTTTGTAAAGTAATAATGAAAGAGACATAGAGCAAGCACTTGAATTTTTGGTATCTTAATGAAAGATTTAATGTAAGTTGTTTAATGCCAAATTTAAGTGCATTTCATTTATTGTAACACATAGTTACCGCATTATCATACAAAACAGTAACATTTTTGCCTAGAAATTTATAATCTTATGGAGTAGAAAATACATCATATAGGACAATTTGCTGGGTGAACTGGCACGAATAGGTTAAGGTTGAATAAGCATAAGTTACAGCACTAAAAGTTGACAAGGCTTCAGATGCAATTATAAAATTATGAATAAAAATCCAAATAAAACATAATAAGCTTGACACTAGCACAAATTTTAGTACCAAACATTGTAAAAGCCTGTAGTGCTAAACAACTTATTGAGTAAACTATACTACTCATAGATAAAAATGAAGTAAAAAATCCATCTCAAATAACAATCATTCATGCATTTCAGTTTGTTGTTTTTGTTTCCAAAAAGTTATTTGTAATTTAAATGAACTATAAAATCCTATACAAAGATCAAAATACATGTACTGTGTGAGTATTTAGTAAAATAATAAAATACCTCTAGCAGCTGAACCATCAGGGGAAGATTCAACGGAATCCTTGCCTCCAGGAGAGCCCTAGATAGAAAAAATCATATTTTACATTTCTAAAAAGGGATTAAGAATGACCATCAATAGAGTATTTCTCACAACTCATAAAAATTAGTACTCAAAAGTTAAATATTTTTGAAGTTATTTAAAATTCTTGTTACTACCAACAATTCTAACCAGGGGTGAAAGTTGCAAAATTTGTTTAGTAAAAAGATTAAAGTAAATAAAAAATACGTATATATAATGAATTTTTTTCTCCTGTTCTTCATTTTTAGTTATGTTTGTCTTGTATCAATTTGTCAAGTTCTCTGCCATTTGAAATAAATATATCGAAAAAAAAAAAAGAAATACTATAGAATATACTAAGAATAAAAAGAATAATAAATGAACACTTTGAAAAAAATAAATAAAACTTCTATTCTACATTTAAGTGTTCAAAAAAAGAGAATATTAACAAATACAATGAAAAATGATTTTTTAAGAAACAAATAAGAAATTATTTCAATTAATTCAAAAAAGATTTATGTTTCATTATTAGGTAAGGAGAAGCATTTTTTTCATAAACATGATCACAAAATACAGATTAAGGGGTGGGACCAGATTAGAAGGCCGAAATTTTAGTATTTATTGTGATTTTTTTAACAGGAAAGAAATAATCAGATATTGTTTAAACATGGATGATATTTTATTATTCATCTTTTGAAGTGCACCTCGTAATTTTTTCAAGTTATTTCCACCAGAAATGGTGGAGTTATTGTCCATGGGCAGTTGCCATCAGAGCTTGTTGCTGGAGGGCATTACCAACAGGGGCGTGCAAAAGAGGGGGGGGAGAAGGGACACCTGTTGGCCTGGGCTCGAGCCTGAAAGGGTGCCGAGATTTGTAAAATGAGGGATAAAATATATGTGGAAGTAGGGGTAAATAATATGGAGGGGGGCCTCGTAAAAGTCATTTGTGACGAGCCCCAAAATTTCTGTGCAGGCCCGATTACCGAAGACACAATTTTTATCTGCAATCATTACAATTTTTCTTTCTAGTAAACAACATATTTCCTTAGAATATGAACCTAATTGTGATCAAAAAAGTTAAATTTTGAATCTTATAAAATGCATCTCTACTTATACACACTACTGGCCAAAAGTATTTAGTAATTTTCAAAAATTCACATTTTTAAGAATTTCTACAGAAATAAGATATTAATTTTTCTGTAATGTTCATTACATAAAAAGTATGCTTTAGCTCAGTGATTCTCAACCAGTGGTATGGTCTAAACGACTATACATCAATTAGGAAAATTGTGTTCTTTCAGACCCTCCATTGACCGAACAAATACACAATGCGGAACTAGAGAAAATGCCTATACAACCGGGTAAAGTTATTGGAAGTGAGTTTAGTACTTACACAAGTTAATGACACATCTTCATCTATTCGGAGCAACAAGTTGTGATGGCTTTATATGCACAACATTGCCTTCAAGAAAATGCCAAACTCGAAAATAAAGTGAAGTATAATGTGTAAAATTGCTGTACTACAAAAAAAAAAAACTTCACCTAAATTTGGGGGCTCTGTGAATTCAAATGCAGCCACTTTCTCAAGGTGAATACTAAGTTATTTTCCACTAATTTCGGGAAAATAAGCAAAAGAGGTTCTATAAAACAACCTAAACTGGATTCAAAAAAGAAGAAAAGTAGCACGTCAAACTGAAACAGGAGAACAACGTCTTTCGACTATTCACAAAGGAGTAAAAAGAATAAAAGAAACTCCAGAACAAGGCGGATTTACAGCTAAAATTAAAATTAGAGGTAATGAGGAAATTCAAGTAAATAATCAATGGGTAGTACCATATAATCCACTTTTATCTAAAATGTTCAATGCCCATATTAATGTTGAATGTTGCAGTTCTGTTAAATCGATAAAATATGTATGCAAATATATTAATAAAGGCAGTGATATGGCTGTTTTTACGGTAACTAATGAAAACCAGCATGATGAAATAGTACAGTATCAAATGGGTCGTTACATTAATACCAACGAAGCACTTTGGCGAATTTTAAGTTTTCCAATACACGATCGAGATCCACCAGTTCTCCATCTATCCATACACCTGGAAAATGGACAAAGTGTCTTTTTCACAACAGAAACTGCACAAAAAGTTGCAACGGAACCACCAACTCGAAAAACTTTAACAGCGTTTTTTGAATTATGCCAGAAAGACCAATTCGCTAAGACTTTACTCAGAAGTACCCAGCAATTATACATGGGATACAGCAAATAAACAATTTAATCCTCGAAAACGTGGAATGCCAGTAGAAGGGTACGATGGAATGTTCAAAAGTAACACAATAGAACGAGTCTACACAGTACATCCAAAAAACGCTGAATGTTTCTATCTACGATTATTACTTCACAGTATTCGTGGTCCAACGTGTTTTGAAGATCTAAAAACTCTTGATGGCTACATTTGTGAGACACATCGAGAAGTATGTCAAACATTGGGTCTGCTAGAAAACGACAATCATTGGGAATTAGCTATGAATGAAGCAGCCCAAACGGCAACAGCAAGTCAAATTCATGAGCTATTTGCAATCATATTAACTACATGTAATCCTTCTAATCCAAATCGACTATAGCTTAAATATCGAGAATATACGAGTGATGACATCTTAGCTGACTTACGACATCAAAATTCGGACTTAGAAATTAATTTTCATGAAGAAATTTTTAACAAAGCTTTGATATTGATAGAAGACAAATGTTTAGCAATATCTAACCAAACTTTAATACAATTAGGTATTCAATCTCCTAAACAAAGTCATTTGGATGTTATGAACAGTGAATTTTTTAGAGAAACAAATTATAATATCGACGAATTGAGGCTTTACATCCAACAAAACAAACCCTTATTAATTGAAAATCAAAAACAAGCATATGATATAATAATGGATTACTAAAAAAAACAGCAAGGTGGTATAATATTTTTAGATGCGCCTGGTGGAACTGGAAAAATTTTTTTTAATCAATTTAATTCTAGCTGAAATCCATGCAAATAAAGAAATTGTTCTCGCCTTAGCATCATCCGGGATAGCGGCAACACTTATGGATGGTGGATGAACAGCGTATTCTGGTTTAAAATTACCTTTAAATGTAGCCGACTATGAATTTCCGGTATAAGACATCACAAAATCATCAGCACATGGACAAATATTGAAACAGTGTAAAGCCATTATATGGGACGAAAGCACAATGGCCCATAGAAAATCACTAGAAGCACTCAATAGAACACTTCAAGATTTACGCGACAACACGAATATAATGGGAGGTGTATTGTTAATACTATCAGGCGATTTTCGTCAAACGCTACCTGTAATTCCGAAATCGACACCAGCAGATGAAATTAACGCTTGCTTAAAGAAGTCAATCATATGGGAACATGCGAAAATAATTAAATTAACGACAAATATGAGAGCACGAATTTCAGGAGATGAAAAGGCACAAGAATTTTCTGAAAAACTTTTACAAATAGGAGAGGGCACCTATCCAACAGACAAAAGTACTGGCCAAATTACATTAACTAATAAGTTATGTAATGTTGTTGAAACACCGGAACAACTTATAAATGAAGTATATTCAAATACTGCTGAGAATTATACCAATTCAGAATGGTTACGCGAACAAATAATTTTAGCAACAAAGAACGATATTATTAATGGCATTAACAACATTATTCAGGAAATGATTCTAGGAGAAGGGAAAATTTACATGTCAATTGATACAATGACTGATGAACAAGAGAGCGTTAATTTCCCTACTGAATTTTTAAATTCATTAAATGTTCCAGGAATGCCATTACACTGCCTTAAGTTAAAAGTTGGTTCACCAATTATTTTATTACGAAATCTGAATTCACCAAAGTTGTGTAATGGTACGAGACTTTGCATCAAACAGCTACAAAATAACATCATCGAAACCAGTATAATGACTGGTAAAGACAAAGGACAAATAGTATTTATACCACGGATACCTTTAATATCAAATGGATTGCCTTATACTTTTAAACGCTTACAATTCCCGGTGAAGCTGGCTTACAGCATGACTATCAACAAAGCACAGGGTCAAACATTTCAAATCTGTGGCGTTGACTTAAAGGAACCATGCTTTACACACGGCCAACTATACGTTGCATGCTCACGAGTAGGATCACCTCGAAATTTGTTCATTTACAGTCTGGACAATAAAACTATAAATGTAGTCTATAAACAAGTATTGTAAAAAGAAACTAAAAAGTGCAAATGTATAATAGTATGTAATAATAATAGTATGTAATCTATATATATATTTGTCATATGTTGTATGTTCAATATAGTATGTAAATAATTATGAAAATAAAACCTAACTTTTCAATTTACTAAGATGTTTCGTATTTCAACTTATAATTATTTCAATTTCAATTAATTAATTAGTTAATAAATTTGTTATACTCTCAATACATCGCATGTTTAAAGGTCGACTAAGTCTCTCAATTTTTAAAATAGAAATCTATATTATCTACGTTAAAAAGAGAATTCTTAAATATTTTATGTACCATTAAACATGCAATGTATTTTAACCCGAGCAACGCCGGGTTTTGCAGCTAGTTTAATCAAATAAAGTTATTTTTTTCAAAAGAACTAGGTGCCTTGAGCATAAAAAAAACTGCGGTTATTTATGATGGTTTTAGATTTCTTTTTTTTTTAAATATGACCACTTTACTCCAACCCCATCAAGTCATTAACACACATGAAAAAAAGAAAATGCCATTCAGATATTTAAATATCTTTTTTCCTTCCAAAAATTTAGCGCAACGTCTTCATTATTAATGAAATGTGAAATAACGACAAAAAAAATTTGAAGTTAAGACAAATTTTGGCTTTTTTTAATTACCTAAGTTGAAAAATTCGGGTTTTATGACGACTTTACCCCATCAGACCCTACTTTTTACAATTTTAAGTATAAACATTAAATTTTATAAGGAAAACTAATGCTTTAATTTAGGCTAAAATGATGGTTTGGTTAAGATTACTAATGGCTGAAGTTTGAATGTAGTAGAATAAGCTATAAATTTACCATTTTTAAACGGTTATGTAATTGAACACAGGTCAATTCATACATTCAGAAAATTGTGATCAAACTGAAGAAGACATAAAAATATTTGACTTACACTTCCACTAGCTTCATTTCCAGCATGTGAAGTAGCTTGGGCAAATCTTTCTTTTGCTTTTAATGCTCTTGATCTTTCACTTTTTAATCTCTCATCATCCCTCAAAAGTGATACTAATTGCCTTGATTTTTCTCGAACATTCATTCCCTGGTCCTTATTTTCTTCAACATA
Organism: Uloborus diversus; assembly: GCF_026930045.1. Taxonomy (NCBI): domain Eukaryota; kingdom Metazoa; phylum Arthropoda; class Arachnida; order Araneae; family Uloboridae; genus Uloborus; species Uloborus diversus. The sequence continues at coordinate 75,317,531 of NC_072740.1, forward strand.
TTGAAAGTCTTTTAATGTTTGTATTGCAAAAATATTTTCCTTGCACTGCTGAGCAACCTTAAAAAACATTTTCATATTATTTTCCAAACATTATTAAAAAAAAAAAAACTTGATACAAAAAACGTAAATAATCTGAATATATGGCATGTCCTTGTTAAACCTGTGAAACCTCTATTTTCCCAACCGTAAGTCCTAGATGCATACTTATAGTTGTAAAAAATGTCCAAATAAGGTGCAGAATTAAGATATTGAAAGTTTGAAGCAAAAAGGAAAATTAGCAAAAATATACAAAATTTAACCTTTTATATGGACCCTAGGTCCCCTAACTTATATTTTGGAAAATAATCTCTATTATAAACGAACTGATGTGTGCATCACATGAATTCCTTTCACGCCAGTTTAATGATGATAGTGCCTTGGAGTAAGCAAAGAAACTTTAAATATTATGGCCCCAAGTTTGTAGCGAACTTAAGCAAAAAAAAAAAACGTTTTACAGATTATTTTTCCCAATATTAAACATTTTAATGTTATTCAATGGTTAACTCTCTAAATATTACCAATAGTGGCCAAAATGAAACCAGAATTTTAAAAACAAATGCCAAATTTGTCGTCAAGTTGGTGAAAAAACTTGGCGACCAAAAGCTTGACGATATATTGCCAAGTGTTTGCCAAATTATAACACTACTTGAGTTTGCATTGAAATTAATAATGATTTCCCAAAGAAAGAGGTGTAAAAGACCCTTTTAGAACATAAAAATGCAACCAAAAGGGGAGGTGCACAACTAGACCCCACCAGGTATCTACATATCAAGTTTCAACTTTCTAGGACATACGGTTTTTGAGTTATGCGCGATAAATACGCACACATACGTTCATACAAACGTCACGAGAAAACTCGTTGTAATTAATTCGGGGATTTTCAAAATGGACATTTCGGGTGTTTATACATTCTTAGGGATATATCCATGTATGGCGGGTTGAAAAAAAAATTCAATATTTTTTCGGAGGTGAGCAAAATAAAAATTAAGGCTGATTTTTGGGAGAAAATTTTTTTATGAATACAATACTTCCTTTCCTTCATAAAAGGAAGTAATTAATTCCAACACAAAAAATATGAAACTTTTGCAACAAAAACTGGAGGAGATATTAGAGTTCAAAATTTAAAGGGACAATACAAAAGATGAGATTGAAACTTATTACCCTTTTAGAAGAATGACACATTTTCGATGTTAGAAAGACCAAATATTTATATTTTTCACTGGTATTGAACACTAAATGCAAATGTTATGCTATGATACGTAAAAACACATAGTAACAGCTTGTACAATTTGAAAATATACCCTATGCACACAGATAATTTTACACCGTTGTTAGTCACTATATTTCCCTCAAAAGGCGTTATCGTTTGCGAGTGTAAAGTGCTGTAAGTTATAAAACACTGTGTTTCATATCTTGGTGAATAAATTTTTGTGTTTGAATTATTTTTTCATGCCTTTGATTTTCTTAAATGTAATGTATTGGATTTAGGGACCATATAAAAATTTAGACTTCACATTTTTCACTAAATAATTTCGTTGCTTCAAACTTTTCATATCTTGACTCAACATCAAATTTTGACCATTTTTGCAATTGGAAGTGCATGCATCTAAGAGAATATAGAAGTCTTGTAGGTTAAATGGGGACAAGATATATTTAATACTTACTTTTTTTTTAGATAAAAGTAAACCCATATGTAGTAAACTAGGACATAGCTTTAACCCTCCCCCCCCCCCTCCAAGTATGCTATCTATTTTTCAGAAATGGGTCAATAAATCGGGGGGCACGGCAGTGCCCACGCCAAGTCGAGCGCGAAGCAAACACTGCCGTACCATCCTTT